>NW_024367819.1:5823863-5934830 GCF_014805655.1 Passer montanus
AAAGGGGCGTGGCGGGGGGGGGGGGGGGGGGGGGGGGGGGGGGGGGGGGGGAGGGTAGGAGAAATGACTGGAAATAGGGGAGGTTTTGCAAGAGGAACACAGAGGTAGAGTTGGTGGTGGAAAGCGCTGGAGGAGAAGCATTCTTTGCTCTGTTGCCAGTGGTGTATGACCTGCAGGAGAAGAAGGTGTGAGCAAATTGGGTCTGGGAGGTTACTGCTCGAGCCTCTGTGGGTGGTGTCTTTCAGGATGGAGGTAGCTGAGGGTTGTAAGACCTTGCAGTCCTCTCTGACTGGCGCATTGCTGTGGGAGTGCCCTGGATCACGCTGCCAGCAGCCAAGTGCATTCTGTGCTGGCTCTTCTCCAGCCTGGCTCCTGGCCATGTTGGTTGTCTCAGGGCTGGTGTGAGGGTGGCCCTGGAGCCTGCTGGGGTGCTCCTGCAGGTCTGCCAGCCCCTGACACCCAGCCAGTGCCAGGTGAGTGAGCCATGAGCTGGAGCAAAACCTTCGGTGTCTGGCTGCATCTGACAAGAGCTGAGGGGCTGGTTGCTGCCTGGTTGGAGGGGTGAAGGAAATCTAAGCCCTAAATTGTCTCACCATGTGGAGATTTGCCATGAAGACCATCCATTTCAATGCAAAAACCTTTATTCTGGGTCTGTTTTCTTTTTATTCCCTCCCAGCCCTGTGCAGCAGCAGCCTTGTAGAGGGAGGAGCACCCCAGCCTAGTGGCTGTGGTCTCCCTGTGAGAGGGGATCTGCTTGCACTGGGTTGATGTGATGACCATTCATCCATTACAGCTGGTGTTGCAGCAGAGCCTACATGGTTTTGGCAATAATGCAGTGGTGATAAGTGCCAGGAACTCTCCTGAGGGGAAATTCCTACCAGGCAGCTATGCCTGGCAGCAGCTCCCCAGGTGTCTTCTGTTTTCCCTCAGCATGACTTCATGCAGGTGGACAATTCCTACAGGGTTTGGGCACCCTCAGCACCCACAGGCCATGGGGGCTGTACCAGCAGCCCAGGCAGGGTCAGTTCATGTCAAGTGTTGGGTTGAGAAGAATCTGGAAGGATGAGGCCAAAAGGTTCATGAGGCATTGCTTGGGTTTTGTTTGGAATCCTGGAGAGCACCACTGGAGTATCACCTTGTCTGGCAAGCCTTCATTTGGGACAAGGCTCTACAGGGATGCTCCTCTAGAGCTCCAGCTCCCATAGATACATTGCCTCTGATTTCACTGCTGAGTTGCACACAGGCTGCTCCTATTCTAGTCTTGGAGACAATCCAGTCAGCTATCTGCAGGGCTTTTCCCTTTTTTATTTTGTTCCTAGAAGAAAGACCTATTGAGATTAATTGCTTTGTGTCTCAAAAAAGCTGGTATAATTTGTAGGCTGCTTATTGACCATAGTTGTTCCACTTCTTGATAGTGGGGCATATTATTCAAATCCAGCATTGCAAATAGTCAGTGTTTATTTCTATGAATCACAGAATAAATACAAATTTGACACTGAAACTTTCACTTGAGCAATAGGTAATGCTGAGAGGAAAGCTCTCAGTGCCTGGCTTTGTACGTAGATGTGCTTTTCCATTGTGTGCAAAATGATGGATAAAGGGTGAGAGTTTTTAGTGTTCTGGTCTTCCTCCTGCAGAGATCATCAGTTTTCACCCCCTTGTCCTTTGAGCTAGTTAAGGTAATGCACACTGAAAGCAGAAGGAGTGATTGCCATTACGTCTGTTTGCTGGTTGCTCCTTACAGTAACACTGATTCGGGAGTGCCTTTGGTGGGGTGTCCCAAGACAGATGGAGGTTGAACCCCTGGGAAACATGGGCCCAGACCTTCTGTTTCTCTGCTACGAGATGGGGTCTGCTCTCTGTCTCATCTCACAGTGACATGTGGGTCAGAGCCTCCTCCCTGGGTTTCTGCGTGGCCAGAGCTGATCAGACCTAGCTGCCTGTCAGGGAGCTGGGGACATGTGCTGGGGTACATGTCCTGTGTCCTGCCCTTGGACTGCTTCACTTGCTCCAGCAATGTGGGGAAGTTTGGGCAGCTGCAGTTCTCTCACTTCTTTGTTGACAAACAGAAAGGAGCACTTTTGCCTGGTGAAGAAGGTGCTGGTGACATGTGAGGGGTGTTGCACATTTTCTGTTGTACTTCAGTCTCAGTATTTATAGGGGGGCTTCTAAAACTTTGAGCTTTGTGGTGTCTGCAGGTGCTGTAAGTTATGCAAGATCACTTGGAAAGAAAGGTGAAGATAGACTTCTGTTTTTTCCTTGTAAGAATTATATAGACTGTCTAGAGGCTTAGCTTACAGTAGTGTAATCTAGGTAAAATGGATGTGTTTAGTTCCAATTAAATTACTTAATTGTCTGTGTAGGGGAACCCCAGTTGAAGGGTCATAAGTTCTGAGTCTGTAATTAGAAGCTTGTTCATACTTGATGGCAGAGCTTGTCTATGGAATGGAAATGGTTCTGAGAGTGAAGTAAACTTTAAATACCTTATGGAATCTTGTGGAATGGGCGTTAGGTGAGAAGTGTCTTGTCTTGATCAGACAAGATTGTTGACAGTGGTCAGCATGTAGAGGAACAACAAAGAGTCATAATTTAGAGGGTTGATGAGCTCTGCTGTGGCTGAGCTAGGCTGTCATCCTGGCAGCATGCTTCCTGTCACTGTGAAGCTTGAGAGCAGAAAGAAATTCTGCGTGGGTGTGAGAACCTGAAAGTTGTAGTAGGAAAGCCATTTGGGGAGGTGCTGCGAGTCATCGCTGGTGCTGTTGCTGATGGAGGCTGGGGAGAGGGTAGGAAGGCTTCAGGGCTGGCTCCCAGCACTTGAACCTGGGAGCAGCTACTGACAGAGGTGTCCCAGGCCCCAGTGTGTCTGAGATATGAAATGGGGGCTGAGGAAGGGTTTGGAAGGGGGTGGATTGGTAGGACAAAGAACAAAGACTGAAAATGGCAGGAACCAAAGTGAGCAGAGGGTAAGGATAAAGTGTAGGATTACCACAATTTACAGGCTGTGTGTTACTCAACTGATAGGGTTGGCAGAGTGATGTGCAAAGTGGTCATTTAGACATTTCCCATTAGAGGTGAAGATTAGCATCTAACGGGTAAGGGAGGCCAGGGACTGCAGTGGTTCCCAGCACAAAAGGGGGAGAATTTTACAAAACAGATGGAAAATAGGCTGATTCTCAGTTGATGTGTGTATGGGATAGTTGCTTGAAGAAAAGGCCAGAAGGTCACAGATAGCAGATTGGTGGTACTTTTTTTGCAAACATCAATAAATGTTTTGCATAAAATTATTTCATTTTCCTTCATAGTGTCATATGTAAGAAATGTCATTCTGGAGTTTTTTGGTTACTTTGATAGAGATTAAATTACATCACATCAAAGCAAACCTTGGGCCCTAGTACATCTTGTTATCTGAAAGATTATTTTGGAACAACACAGTGGGTGTCTAGGGTCAACTGATACAGAAAAATAGTAAATTACTGGGAAAAAACATTACTTGGGTTACATTTTTGTCACAATTAACTGTAGAATTTTACAATGTCAATAGTTCTTCTCCTTTACATTTGATCTTAAATTACTTTAGATTTATAAGAGAGCATCCTTGTCCTGTATTTTAAGTATCTAATTAGACAGTAGATCTCTCCAGGAAAAAAGGTTAAAATACTACATTTTTATTTTTGTTTTTAATCTCTGGGTCCTTGGGCTTGTCATGATTTATTTTTCTCCCTGGAACACTGCATTCCACAGCTTGTAATGGCCTCCTTTTTCTGCTTGGACTCATCTATAAAGACATTTTGTAAGATTTATTGCATTCTTTTAACTTCTAAACACGAGGGAAACACAAATGATGATCCACAGTTCAGACCAACAGCAGAGAAGGAAAAAAAGAATTTATATTTTTAAGTGTTTCCCTGTACAGTCCTGTGTGTTTTGCTGGGCTATGCTTATCTCTGCTGTGGGGTCAGTGACAATAGGAAAAAAGAGGCATCAGATAACAGAGGGCACTGATGTTGTGAACGTATGAACCAAGTCCTCTGGAGCTGCTCTTGAGTCATGCATTTTCATGCACATCACAGTAGCCATTGGGATTAACCCTGTGAAGAGTTCACATAGGGAAGTCCATGGGACAGCAACAGGAAGGCTGTGAGGTTTAGTTTTTGGGTCAATTAGTTTTGCTTTCTGGTGCTTGTGGACTGCCCAGATGCTGTTTGCTAGTATCACAGGAATTACTGAGAAAATTGTGGTTGTTTGCTTGTATATTTTTACTTTGTAAACCTGTCTCTCAGGTGACTTCTGTGCAATAGCTCTTTGTTTTCATTTTTCCTGTCCTACTAAATTTTATGTTTACCATATTTTACATTATCTCTCTTGTTATATAGATTTGAGCAACTTAATATAAATTGACTGTGTGACAAAACTTTAATATTTCTGGTTTATGTGTTTGGATACCAGGATTAACTTCTGTAAGGCCCTGCAGTTTATCAAGTACACCTAGGGTTGATAAAAAAAAAATTCTTGAGCAGCAAAGAGCGGCTGAGGGAAGTTGGTTGCTCCATATCTGTTGCCCTGCCAATAAATCCTCTCGATTTATTGGAACAAGGCTAACAACAGGGACATGTTAAACTGCATAACCATGCCCAAGCAGGCAGTACGTGGCATCAGTCAGGCAGTACCACGTTCAGCATGTGTTGTTAATGGCAAGGCTGTGACTGGTGACCAACTACTGCAGTTGGTGCCCACGAGGTGGGTAATGGGTCAGTGTGTGTGGAAGGGATTGTTCTAAAATGCTTGCAATATGTGAACTCTTCAGTAGGTGACTTAGCTTGTTTTCAGAGAGCAGTTTTAATAGTGATCCAGCTCGTGTCAGGGCTTCCATGGTGCATATGAGCCTACTTCTGCCTTTAAATAAAAATCTTACTAAAACAATGAAGGTTGTAATTCAAATACCAACTTGTTGATCAGGAAGCTTTTGGAATACCTTCTGCCTTCCTCCCATCCAATATGGGTCATCAGCACCAAACCAAAACCTCACCTCCTTGTGAAAAACACCCTGAATGATTCAGTTGAGTATGGGATACATGCAGGCTGGAAATCCCGGGTGTGACTTGTAACTTTTGTAAGAAGTGGGGATTGTGGGATTTTTTTGATGTACATAAGCACTTAATTCAGCATTCTTTTAACTCACTTGACTCAGCTGTTGTGAAATCTCTTGGTGTCATTTAATGATCTGATGCAAACAGGGATTTTCTAAATTTGGCATCGTGTCACAAAATGGTACCATAAGAGAGAAATCATTTGTGCTCCTGTCATTGAGAGCCTACTTTCATGTACTTTGCTCATGTTAATAAATTATATTATGAATTACATCTTTTGTTAAAACATAATTTCTATTAAGTCTCGAGCTTAGGGGTATTTTTTCAATGGAGAAAATTAATTTTACATTGTTTTGTGGTATTTCCCTTAAATGGAAGGCTTGAAAGACAACTTTTTTTTTCTCTCACATTAATTGTGCAAGATAGCATTTGTTCTCTGGCTTTTTAGGCCACTTCTTCATTTGAGTCCCTTTTTGGCATGTTCATCACTGCACTAGTAAGCTCTGATGGGGACAGCAGTGCAGTTTTGAAGGGTTCTTCTTTCTCAGTGAAATGCACTTGACTGTTGTTAGGCTGAGTTTGCCATTTTGTTTTATATTTCTTAAACTTGTTCTTTTTGTTGTTGCTCTTTGCGTTGGTTCATCCTATCTCAACCTCTAATTTTCATTTCCAGAATAACATCGAGAGTTCTTTTTTTGCATGCTGTCTCTTTAAGGTTTATTTTAGAGTTTTCCATGTATTCAGCATGTTTGTTATCTTGAACCATTTGTATCTAGAAAGGAAAGAAGTTTTTGCTGAATTCTCATTTAGGCTTGTCTTCAATCTTATTCTAGTTTCCTGCATATTGCACTTGACCTTCCAGAAATGCTGGGAGGGTCCTTGAGGATGGATATTCCTGCACTTTGCCAAGAAGGTCCTCTCGAAGTTCAGGAGCCAGCTTGGTCATCTTCCTGTTCTTTGTGCTGACCCTGCAGAGTGGCTCTGGGTTCCTATTTCCTGAGGATTTCAAGTACTGTAATATTTCATAACATAATCTTCTAGCTAGTAATGATAAAGTTCAAGGTAGTTTTACCACATCCTTATCCTAATGAAGGCCTGATTCAAGATTAAATAAAACAAAGCAGACTTTTCAGAGCTTGAGCAGCAGGACTGCAAAAAGCCCGCTTCAAGGAGATGAGGTCTGTACATGTGATCCTGCAGCCCTCTCTCATGACTTCAGTCTTGTTAGATGATTTTGTGTTACAGTGGGTTTAAGAAATCTGAGGGATGCATGGTTCTGGCAAAAATTAAAAAGAAAGGAAAAGTAGCTACTCAGATTTCAAGAAGAGCTCCTCCTACTTTCTTATTTGGGTGGCAGCCATTATTAGCAGTCGGTGTGTTTTCTAGCTAAGTGATGCACAGTCCTGTCTCTGAATCAGCCCACAGAAAAATTTCTCCACCTAAACAAGAAGGCAGTGTGTGACAGAGATGGAAGTATTAGAACAACTAGACTGAAGAAAACAGTGAGTTTGAGTGAGAAGGATGAATCTGTAGAGACCATCTTCTGTAGTGCTGCCACATGCAGCTCATTTGTCGTGTTGTTTTGCTTGGTGTTTGTCTGTGAATTCTTTACATTAATAAATGTGCTGACTGATGTACTGGGTGCTCTGCCTAACCTACTAACCTGTGCATCACTCATCAAAGGATAGACATGACAAAATATGGAGGTTATCCTCCTAGAAGTAATACTTTTCTTCCTTTCCATGTTCACATGAGATGCACTCACAGGATATGTGTCGTCCCCTTTTGGTTTCCTAATTCTCTCACTGAGTCTGTTTTTCTGTATCTAGAATGATACATAGCCTCTATCAAGTTGCTTACTTTTCTAGGATTTGCTCTTCTTTAATCCCTTTTATTTCCAAATCCTTCAGCTTGTGGTATTTTTGTTCTACAGTATGACATTTGAGATTTCCTTTATGGTTCTTCTAACTAGGAACTGCAGTTTATAACTTTTGAGATGTAATTATCTCTAATTCCTCTTACAATTTGTGTGGTTAGTCTTAGGACTGCTCCGAAAGTTTTGCTATCAGTTGATGCTCTTCACATTTGTTCTGTCTATTAGATGTTCTGTCTGGACCACATGCTCCTACAAGTGGCTGCTTTCTCCATCTTGGCAGGGTCACTCTGTCCTGTACAAATCCTTGTCCTGTCATCTCTATGGTTCTTCACCGCAAAATAAGGCTCTGATCTCTCCATGCCTGTCTTTTTCCCTCAGCCATAAATTATACCTAGGATGTTCTGAAACTATTGGAACTTTCTGACAGTTTGCTCACATACCTTGTTGATGTCTGTGATGCCTCCCAGCTCCTGTCAGAAATTTCTTTCCCAGATCTCCTTTCTTTCCCAGCTTTCCTTCAGTATGCTTTGTGCTGGTGCAAGTGACACCTGTAACGGTGTGATGGTCTGTGCCAGCATTTGCTATGTTTAGGATACTATTTTAATGAAGAAATGTCTTCAGGCTGTACTCCTCTGTCAGCTGTTAGGATGTCCCAGTACAGAGCTTTGGTGTTTCATCCAATCTGCCTTCAGCCTCTTGCTTCTACAGCCTCTCTTTTCTCACTTGTCTCAGCAGGACAGACAACATCACTGTTTGTCTGGATGGCCTCCTGCAATGTCACTTGCTCAGTCTTTCATTGCCAGGAACATACATAAGGTTTTATGGTGAAAAACCTCTGGGGGATTTCCTCCTCCTGCACAGAAGTGGCCCCTCAGGCACAGCATGATCCCCGACCCACAGCAGAATTCCCACAGTGCTTGCTGGTGCTTGGCTGACAGTTATGGCTCTGCTTCTGTTGGCTTCATAAATATTATTTTAAAGGATTTCAGAAGGGTTTGGGTTTTTTCTAATGTTCCATATTAGTATTTCCACAAAGTTGTTGCATTAGTTCCATGCTTTGACTTTTTAACACTGAAATGGCGCCATTAGCAGGGACAAGAGTTGCCTGAGGAGCGTTGGCTGTGCAAATGTGGGCATATAAGGATGAGGTGCCAAGATGTAAATTTGCAGGAAATGGGATGTAGTCTTTATTGATGTTATTAGTATTCATAAAATTTTCACTATATTGAGGATGTGTACATCTTCTTGCATATTTGTGATAGTTTTACAGAAGATATATGGAAGTGTTTTCCAACTAAGTATTTAAATTCTTTTTTAGAACTTTTACTGTTTATTAAGAACTGGCTTCAGAAACTAGTCCCAAAAGTCAATTAAGAAATCTGTTGGCTTATTAATTTCTAAATATCTGCTGCACACAGAACTTAAAATGCTACTTGCATTAGGTGTAATGACTGTTTCCTGACTGGAGAGTTGAATGGAAACATTTAAGTGGATTTCAGATCAAACATATGAACACTTGCAGCCTATTAGAGCATTAATTTTAATTTGCTGTTTTGCACAGTCAAGCATTTCCTCCCAGAGCAATTTGAGTGTAAGTGGGTTTTACTGTAAGAGGTGGTTTATTGTTTGGTTGGTTTCGTATTTTTGGGAATGGTTATTGCTTGGTTTATTTTTCTCTTGATAAAGTATAGCACTAATCCAGTGTGAAACAACATTGCATTTGCCCTTTAACAGGAAAAGCCTTTACAGTTCTCAGTGCACTGTCAGTGTGTTCTAGCTTCTGATGACCCATGTAGGTATTTGGGGCTTCAATCAGTGTCAGAGAAGCTTTAGAGGAAGGTATCCCTGCCAGGCTATTATGTTTTGCACGCCTGCACACTGATAAGCTGGATAGGGGATATGAATGTGTACGAAAGCTCCATTCTCAGACAGGAGTTTTTGAATGGGTGCTCTGATTAATACTGTATTTGTTTCCCCTCTTTCAGGTATTCACTTACAAACAGAGCACGATCACACACCAAAAAGTAACGCCTATGCATCAAACAAGCACAGAGAGTGTGGAAGACATGGCAGCACTTGTAGATCTCCATGAAGGCTCCATTATGCACAACTTATTCCAGCGATATCAGCAAGATAAAATCTACGTAAGTTTTTTCTAAAATTAAGAAGAATATCCACTGGGAATGTTTTTGAATGTGTGAGTGCTGTGTGTGTTTTGCTGTTCTGTGCTCTCTCTTCTCCTAATGCTTTCCAGTTCCTTGTATCCACAGAGGGCTGAAGCATGCCTCATATTGTGACTTCACCCACAATAATGGAAGGACAAGGTAGCTCAAGCTGGACACGCAATCCCTTGAAAAACTGGCATGCTGCATACACTTCTACACTTTCAGTGACAAGGTTGTTAAAAGGACTCTCATTTTCCTCTTCTCCTTTAGACTCTCTACCCCAACAAAATGTGCTCTGTATATCACCAGAGAGGATGTGGTGAATTTGGTCTGTCACTGCCATTTGAGATCCTGTTAGGCCTTCAAGATCCAATTCTGATCAGCTTCCCCTCTTGCATTGTAGTAGAAAGGTTATTATGAAAGAAGCATACGATTGTCAAGCTGAGTGTTTGTGCTGTTAAATAAAGATAGTTGGAGTTTGAGATCTATGAAAACAGACAGCTGTTTATCAGTTTCCAAAACTAGGAAATAGTCCACACAAAATTCCTTTTCTGAATTCTTTAATGAAGATTTTTATTATTATATTTACCTGCTCCTTTAATATTTTCATTACTCTTAAACTAGATTCAAATCTTTCATGAGTCTGGAACTTCACTAATCATGAGAACGATACAAGGAATATTAGCAGCTGCTACAGGTTGCAAAATTGCACTTTTCAGTGGTCCAGTGGTTGGCCATTTTGGTTGGCGTTTTTTTACTAGTAATTCCAGAACACAATTTGTGTTTCATCACATGTCTGGGCCCTTGATTTGACCATATACATGCTTTATTTCAACCATCATCTACTGAGTTTGGCTTCTTATTTTTAAATATTAACATATCAAAGTGAAAAAATAAACTTTCCCTGTATTTAAGATTTAATGAAAAACAAAAAAGGGCACAATGAAATAATATTCCTTTGCACATTACCCTAAAATAGCTAGCGTGGGGAATCCTCAATACTGAGGCAGTTCTCTTTACATAAGTCTTTATGTATTTTTTTTCTCAAAACAAATGAACTGTTTTACCTTTTAGAAAAATCAGCAAACAAAATATGAATAGCGTAAGTGAACAGCCCTGCATGTGAGAGTAAAAAACATACTTGACAGAAATTTAGTTTTCCAGCAGTGTTGTTAGATTAGCATATGGTACTCAGTGTGAGTCAAAATTTTAAAAATTGTTTCATGATGTGCACTCACACAGAGGACATGCCCCCTTTTAAAAAACCATAAGGGTATGAGTGTGATTTTTTTGATGAGGCATAGAACAACCTTGTTCTGAAGAGGCATGTCCTAGCTTCTTTCTTAGCTTGTCAAGGCAAGTTTAGGGTGTTCTGATCCTTGGTGCTTAGTGCAGTGTACTCTTCTAGACAAACAGGTTTGTGTGCTGTTAATGATGACAGATCTGCAGTTGCTACTGATTGTGCATTGTCCCTTCAGTTTTGTTAATGTAACTGCTTACTCTTTTGAATCTACCTGAAAAATTATTGAAAAGGTTGTTGGAAAAAAATGTGTGTTTTGAAGTGCATATGAAAGCCTTTCTCTTGCCCTGTGTTCTAGTAATCAGGACCAGACTATAGAAGCATCTTCTTTTCTCCAACCTCATTGGTACCCCACTCCTACTGCAGCAAGGGTATTGTTTTAGCAGGAAAGGGCTACAAAAAATCCCAAAAAACCTGAATGCATGTCTTGACTAATTTCATTAAAGTTTATAAATATAGGAGCATGTATTTAAAAAGAGGGTGTTGTCATTGCAAAAGGAGGTCTGTCATTTTGAGCCAAAATTTCTTCACTATATTGAGCAATTCAATAATATTTTAATGTTAAAAAAAAAAGAAGACTGAAGATGCATTAAGCTTACCTTTGTTGGAGGTTATTTTGCAGGAGATCATTCAAACTTGCTCGATCATTCGGCTTTGGGACCAAACTAGTCCTAGTACAGAACAGTAAAAGCCATTGGAATTTATGCCAGGAGCAATCGAAACTTTACAGATTATTTATTTGCCTTCTTCCTTGGCCAGGAGTGGCTTCATTATTGTAGTTCATATGTTGTCTCTTGTATCTGCCTCATCACCTTGGCTGTATCAACCCTGGTGCACTATGGATAAATTGGGAAGGCATGTACCACCCTCCTCTGTGGGCTTAGGGGCTGATCATCCCATTGAAAGAATTCTTACCATCCCCGGATACAAACCACCCTATAATTGCTGTGTTCTGTCTTTTAGCTTACAGATCCCTTTTATCTCAGTTCTGTGCATCTTCCTGTTCACATCCTGAGTAGGGGAAGAGATATGCAAAGGTGTATGTTGTCATTTTTTTGAGTTCTCTGCTTGTAGTATTGCAAATATATTAGTGTGGTTCTTGATCATGGCAGCTTTTTGTTCCTTCTCTCAGTGGCATTCGGACCAGGAAGCACCTTTTTACCTTAACAAAGAATACGCTTTGTTGGGATTTGAGTTTTGGGCCTTGCTTGTTCGCACACATATAAAAATTATATTGAGTGCAATATACTTCATTGTAGAAAAGTGTGTATAATTTCAAAGGTACAGAAGAAACAATTAAAGGGAAATTTAAACAGTTACTTTCTCAGAATGACAATTGTTTATGCAGATCCTCCACTGTTAACTTGTGTGTTGTTCTGTATTTGAAGAGCTGTTTCTCCAGCAATGAGCATTTAAATAAATATCTTCAGATGTTTGAACTCAGTCTACTCTTCCGTTACTTATTAACATTTTTGTCTCACATACTCATACCCGTGTTCCTAAACTTTTCACTACTTCCTAATTCATACTACAAAGTTAATTGCTGTTGATGCCAAGTTTTGTCAAACACGTCAGCAACTTTATTTGCTGCTGCCAACAACTGCAGCTTTAAAGGGTCAGCAGAGGATTTTCTATATTTCCTGGTATCTCCTGGGGAGGGAAGAATATTAACTTAGATTACAGATTATGTTCATCATGAGAATGATTTCTGGCTTTGAACATAATTGAGGCTGTCAGCTCAATCTTTGCTGTTTGCGAGGTGAATGACAAAACTTTGTTCTTGTTTATGTGGAACCATCTTTTTGTATCAGTGTCATGTCTGTTAACATCTTGTGATACGTTTTGTGTGAATTTCCATGAAAGAGTGTGTGCTTTCCCTTTCTGGTCTGTGAGAAGCATAGGATATACAAGTCCTTTCTTGATTCTTCTGGGCAGGCTGGTACTGTCTGGTATTTTTTTCAGGCTTTGTGACTAATACTGCATTTATTTGAAAGTTTGGTTCTGTGCTATCACTACATTTGTTGTCCAGGAAAGGACAAAATTTAGGATGGCAGTGATCATATGATGCACGAGCTTTCATTGCTACTTCATCTCCCATTTTGTTCTTCTTGGGCACAACAGTGGGTGATCCAGCTGTGGACATCAGCATACAAGGTTTAATGCTCATCTTTGAATGCTCAGATTAGTTTGCATGCTAGACTGCTGTGTGGAAAAATATGGAAAGATAAACACTAGTGCTAAAAATGGAGGATGGCCACATTTGAAAACAGAGCCTTTTGTGAAGGCACTTGGGGGATTTGGTCACCTCTGAAGCGAGGCCATCACAGGCCTCAATGATGTAGAGAGGGCAAGTGCTGTGGCAGCCACTCTTGTTGACATTCAAAGGGAAATTGTTCCCAAGCTGTTGATTCTGGTTTACTTTTAGTTAAGTACACACTGCGGAGCAGACTGGCTTAGCCTTGGAGAGACTTCCATAAACCACACAGCGTGGATTGTGCTTTGAGTTGCACAAATTATGGTGTTTGGACTGGCTCTGGGATGAGTTGCAGTTGTCTTGTCTCTGCCAGTGGTTGGTTATTGATGCAGGTGAGCAAATTTCAGAAAAGCAGAGTGGAGAGTGAGAGAGCAGCTTTTGCTGAGGTGAGAGGCAGGTTGGAAATAGCTGCAGTATATATTGTACAGGTCAGTGCTGAGGCTTTCAGTGTCATATCCACTCTCATTTGTATGAGTTCAAACAATAAACAAGTTTCAAAACCCTTTTGATTAGCTTTTTCCTTTAGAATTAAATTAAGAAATTAACTTAATTAATAGGTAGGCACATCTATCTTTGTAGTGTTGATGGTGACTTGACACATGCTTGTCTTGTTTAGGTGGAGGATGTGCACCATGCCCAGGGCAGCGTTCTGCTTGGGCTGCAGTGTGGTGGTCCCTTGGTCACCCTCCCCTGATGGGGAGGGAGAATGACTTCCAGGTTGTCCAACAGTCGGGTGTGGTGTTCAGGAAGGGTGAGGGACAACACAACCTATTTTTGCTCACTCTCAAATTAGGACTGCAACTCGCCCATAGATAATTATAACCATCTGTTATGTCTGCCTGCATATGTATGAAAAGTTCTGTACCAGCCACGTCGACATGTAGTGCTGTACCAGGCACATCCACATCAGAGGGAGGATGGTGGTAATTAGGAGCTCAGTTTTCATGGCTAGCTTCCCTTTTCTCTTCAGCTGAAGCAACAAACATTGAATAACTTGGATAAAAAAGCAACATTTATCCAATTTTTGAAAAAGGTGTTAAACTGGAAAAGTTGTCTCTTCCCTGACAAGGTTGTTGCAGAGCTCCTAGCCACTTCATTGTACAGAATGCTCAGTTCTATCTGTTCTTAAAAGGGATTTTCAGTTATTTATGCATTGATTTTTAAATCTATTAGTGTTTATTTACTTAAGCAGCACATTCAGTTGTAGTTTGTTAAGCTTGCAGTAATTAGATAGTTTATCTCCCTCGAAGTCATGAGGGCTCCCAGAGGCAACTAGTTGATGTTTGTGCTGTATTAATCAATAATCACCAGAGGGGCTTTTTCAAATTCTGTTTGCAGACACAGACACTTTAGTATCTAGGTCAGTTGCTCTCTATGACTTGTTTTTCTGGGTTTTTGCATATTTGGTTTTTTTCCGAGTACAGTAAAACTCCTTTTGGATCCAGTGCAGTTACTCTGTACCGTGCTATGATGGTCAGCAGGAAGTGGATATTGCTGCATGCTACAGTGGGGCACACTAAAGTCGTGGCTGATGTAATGCAGACAGATATAATTCATACACTTCCACAGCACTCCTGCTCAGATGTCCTCTAACATGGACACAAGTTGTAGGTGAAGGCAGAGAAACAAAGGAAGATGAGTAGAAGCCAATAGAATCATAGAATCACTGAGGTTGGAAAGGACCTCCAATGTCTTCAAGACCAGCCTTTGACTGGATGCCACCATAAATACCATTAAACCATAACCTAAAAGTGTTTACTAATAAACAAAACCTCATGACTCGTTTCTTAAATGGAAAAAGTTGGACACATGCCATGCGGAAACTGAACCTAAAGAGAATATATGTCATGGACCCCTACAATGTCCTGGAGAGCTCAACAGTCTTGGTCTTTGGCCTGTTGTGTGCCTTGTTATAAATAATTGTGGGCCATGGACTTAAAAAACCCCAGACGATACCCAGAAACTGTGTCATTAATTAGTACCATAAAACATATATAAAAACAGTTCCTGTCCCTAGAACAATTACACTGGCCCCAAGAAGTACATTTATCTTGGTCTTTTCTGCAATCCAGCTGTGCTTGCGTGGTGCCTCTCCAGAGGCATCCAGTGCTCTAGAGCAGTCCCAGGTAACCGGTTTGCAGGATCTGCTCTGTGGTCACTGGGGAAGCTGCTGTTTATTTAATTGCTCTCCTTTTACAGTAAAGAAATCTTCAAAGTGTGCTGCGGAATCACAGTGTTTTTTACGCCTTCCTGTGCTACTGAGAAGATGGGGAAAATTCTTGCCACCAGCTCTTTCCACAGAAGTGTGGAAGCAGAGAATGCTGTTACTGAGAATGCATGACAAATGCCTATACATGGCTGCTTACCTCCATAATTAGAATGTTATGCTTGCACACATCAGATAATGTTTTCAAAATGCGGTTCAAAGCGAGTTCCTGTCTCCAAGCATTAATTACAGCTTCCATTTCACATCTGTTACTAGAGAGCAGCAGACAAAGATCTATAAAAACGCAGCAGGGTTTTAATTGGAAATCTAGTGAAATTTATTACTGGTGATTGTTATTTCTAAAGGCTGGTCAGTTATATAGATCAAAAATTGTCTACCACAGGCAAATTATTGTTTTTTGGTTTTTTGGGTTTTTTTAAATATGTGTTAATGGAGAAACATAGCTGTAATGATATGAGAAGTAAACAAATGCCATCAGTTAGTTAACCAGCCTTGCTTCTGACTTCCTCCATTCTGCATGACTTGTGGAACTGCTAATAGTTGTAATAACAACAACAACAATAAAGATTGTTTGTCTGAACTCCGTCCTCACAAAGTCCTCAACTGAAAATACTGCGGATTTTAAAGGTGCCTATTTTCAGATCCAAGGAAGTATTTCAGCCTGAGGTCTTGTGATCAATGTGATAGCATTAAAAGAAATGATAGGTGTGTGTCACTGAGTACATAGCCATGTATGCCACAGCTACACAAACACTTGGCAGTGTGTGCAGTGGCCGCATGTGTGCAATGCCTGCTCCAACAGATAAATTTATATTACGGTTTGCAGCGCATTAGGGGGTGTTGGTAACCTGCTGGGTGTACACACGGCAGTAAGGATCTCACCTGCTAGCATCAGTGGCCTGCTTTAGAGAGGTGGAGAGGATGAAGAAGTCAAAGTTTTATTAAAACATGAAAGCTTGCTCTTTCTATTCTGCTCTGTATCAGTATTTTTTTTCTCAGTTGGTTGGTTGGGGAATAAATAATAGATGGACTGGCAACAGGGTCAGTTTCTGTTGACTTCCATGAGTGCTCTATTTGTAATACAAAAGCTCTAAGCTATCTTGGATGGTAACTTCATATAGAAAACTGCAAAGCAGAAATCTGCATCATGTGCAGATTTTGTCATTGGTGATAGTATCTATTGCTAACGTCTTCTCAGATTTGAAGGCTAGTGTTCGTTTATTGCATGTCACTGCTAACTCTATGAGCCAAAAACAGAAAGCAGACCAACATGGAGAATCAAAAGAAAAATTATAAGACATTTGCACAAATGCCAACAACAACAACAGCAGCTTAGTGCTGTTCAGTCAGAGCTTTTGCAAACGGTGCTGAATGCTTCTGCACGTGCCATTGCCTCACTTGGAGGTAAGCTTTGGCTCCTTTCTGTAACATCTGTTGTTCTCAGTCTAGCCAAGTCATTGAAAGGAGGACAGGAATCTGGGCTCCAAAACTTAGGGTGCTTACCTGTCACCAGCACGTTTTACATGAGTTAGGCTTTTACTGTAAAGCGAGCTGTGCAAAATTTCCTGCCTGTGCTGCACGGTCCAACTGTCTTATGCAAATATTCTAGCAGTTTAATACTAGAAAGGCTGCAAACAACCCATTTAAGTTGGGAGTGAATTAACTTTTATAGCTATTGTTTATCTGTGTAAATGGATTATTGATTCATAGCCAGCCTGTTATTTTTATTTGAAAAGAGGTGGTCCCTTTCTCACAGACAGTTTCAGCTTTTTCCCTTTGATGTTTGTGAGTCTCTCCTTTTAAAAGCAAACGGAATCCAAAAGCTCCATTTAGCAGATTTTTGACAGTTAATTCCATTTGCCATCTCAGTCCTGATTTCTCCACTGACAGATATTTGGCTGCAGTTCAGTGCCATCCAGCTAACTACCTGGCATAGACATAGATTTCAGTTATGCTGGCTTTTGATTTCTCTTTTCATGCTCTGTTAAAGAGTAATTCCTGCTCTTCATGCTTTCCTCCTAAAAAAGCCCTTTCTACAGAAGAGGTCTTCAAATATTAAAGAGCCACAGAAGTTATGGAAATCTGGATATCAGTATGTAAAGTACTTTTAGGAAGAATTAAACAGATCTGTGAAGCTTTATAGAAAAATATTTCACCAGTGTTCTAGAGACACTGCTCTTTGGTTCATCGTTTTACCGGCATTTTGGTTTTCCTTTGTGTGTATTTTCTCTGAAAAGCCCCTTCATCTCTCCAGTATGAATGTATAGGAAGGAAGAAGACCATTTTTTTCTTTTCCTTGCTGGAGGGTAAATTAGACCTTCAGACAGTTTTGAAAGGCTCATTTGAGCATTGTGCAATAACAGAGCAGGAGGAAGAACTAGTTTGTGCCACAGGCCATTTGAAATGAAGTGATAAGCCATGGGGTCTCTGCTTTTTGTGAGGCCTTTTTTGATTTGAGCTAGAGCTCGCCTGGTTAAAACTGTGCTCACAGATTGCTACAGTCTCCTCTGCAAAGTTATTTTCACATGCTGTATTGCAGCCCATGAAAATAACCAAAATCAATGTCTTGTTCTGATCAATCGTGTTTGTGTTCAGGAGGTCACTGCCTTTATCTGTGTGGCAATGGCAAAGAGAGAAATTCTTCAGTAATTGTTTATATGAAAACTGTACAAAAAATCATTACTGTGACCCAGTAGATAGGACTGCTGCATGGTAGAGATTGCGTTGTATTAGTCAGCAAAAAAGTGCAGTAAAAACAAGGAGACTTGGTGCTTTTTATACATGAGAAAAACTGCCAGAGATCTGTGAATATCTTCAAGAAGAAAAAATGACATCTGTATTATTATCTGCTGGTTTGGTTTTTACCTTTGGTTGTAACAGTGCTCTTTTATCAACCTTTCTTTATATAGGTTTCATGCTTCCTAACTAGATTGCTTTTTGTGTGGATTCAGAATAACACTTGTAGTCTTTCCTTGAGTAATCCCCGTCCATATGAACAATCTGTACAATAAGAGAAAATAGAGAAAAAGAAGATGAGATTAAGCTGTGAGCGTATCTCTTAACCAGGTGGAGAGGTTTTCACCATCTCTGAGCCTTCTGTGGAGGCAGAAAGGCATCTGCCTCAGTGCAGTTTGGGGTGTTTACATTGGCAACTAATGTGACCAAATCCCAGGTTTTTACCCTTAAGAAACAGACCTACACAGTTTCATTTAGCTTCCTAGAACAAGGACTCGATGAACGTGCAAGATTGAAGCTGAAGGAATCTCTTAGTGCAGAAGTTAAGGTAGCTGGGTTACAAAGTACAACATTTTTCCTGAAGAGATAGCACAGCCTTTGCCCTTGGAGGGGCTTGGGAACAGGGTGGTGTTGCTTAACACTTGCACCAAGGGAAGATTAAGGTCACATTAGCTGGATTGTAGGGTCAACATCACTGACAAGGCTGCATCTAAGAGGGTGTCCTGTTGCCCAACAGTTGCCTGTGATCACCTGAAATCACATATTAAATTGTCCAAAACTATTTCACAATCTTGTGAGCTGTGCTGGTGGAACCAAGCATAAAGCCTGGCTTTGAAAAGGCCTGGGTCTGTTGTGCCTTGGATCTGTTCTGTGCTCAGCACAGAAGGAAAAAAGGCCAGCAGGGAAGTGGTTTGTAGGAGAGGCTGCTGCAGTTTCCATCAAGGACTGAAGGACATGGTTTGAAAATACAGCTGAGCAGTGTGAGAAGACAGTTTCCAAAAACAGTGACAAGGAGAACATGTAGAATATGAGTCTTGGCTGTAGGTAGCTGATCTTTCTAGTGACATTCTATGTCATCTAAAGGTCCTCTCCTGTGGGTGCTAACTCTTGTATTTGTAGTGTGGCTTGTGTATTTACAAGCTGCTCATTTTACAATCAATCCTACAGGTGAACTTAATAAGAAAAAAATGACAGTTTAGAGGTCCTAATGTTGAGTGCAATAACAAGGAACACAGATATAGAGAAAAGCAAAGCTGATGTAAATTTGGGTGGTTGGACGTTCACCATGAGTCACCAGACATGGTGAGGACTGCAGGAGCCCAAGCATGTAAGGGTGATTATAGAGTATGGCATTTCTATCTTAGAAATGGCTTGACTGGTTGAAAACATTTAAAACATGTAGTTTTAAAAAACATTAAATTGTAGTTTAGTACTTCACTTCGATTATGGTTTTTAAGAAAGAAGCTTTGCTTCAGACATGAGACAACTGGAATCTGTCCCACTGAAATTAGCATGGGGCTAGCTGAAAGACAGGGTATACTTACCACAGTGAGGATAAATCGAGATCCTCCCATGAATGAGAGCATTAATTACCATCTTCTTTATGGCATACCATCGCCCCTTATTCTGCCTCCCCTAAAAAGCACACCAAAATGTGGCCCAGCCATCTTTCTCCTTTTTCTGCTGATGTGTATGTGGTAGACATTTGGTTGTCTTTGCCACAGAATAAGCTCAACCCTGATTACCATCAATCCTTTCACCTGAGAGAGCTCTAAACCACAAAGGCCATAGCTGCAGTGTGGACCAAACTCTTCTGTTCCCAGGTTTTTCATCCTGACACCTTAAAATTTGGTGTTGAAAACATAACAAAGTTTGATGACTGTTTTGTGGTCTTTTAAAAGTTGCTTGCTGCTGCATGTTCTGTGAAAACACTGGTTTTATTTGGTAAGGTTCCTGTAGCTGTGATGATTTAAAAGTATGTGAGATGCAGAGGTTGTGTGGAATGGTGATAAAAATCTTTGCCCATGCCTTTTGTAAAAGTAACATAGAAGTAGCTTTGAAGTGAGCCACTTGTACTGCAGTTTAATTTGAAGTTTCCCATATATTAAGGGTAAGCCCAGAAAGTAATACTTGTGGAATAAATTGGCAGGTTGATACCAATACCCCATTTTTTAAAAAAACTACTTTTACTTTTCAGACACAGAATCAGTTCCTTAAGAGACTCCAGGAAATTCAGTAGTTTTTCAAAAATGGTCCAGAAACATATTTTTTGAGGCATCAGTAAGCATGCTTTTCTTTCTGTAATAACAGAGTTTTCATGCTCTAAAAAAGAAAGGCTTGAAAGTGCTCATAAGAGAGTTGGACAATGTCCTGTTTCTCCTGATTTTAGTGTATAAATCTGTAACAAAGCATCTTTATTTCTGTATTTGATCTGTTCTAGCATCTCTAGTTCCAAGCTGTGAAAAATATTTTGATTTTTGGGTGGTAGTAAAGAAACACAGTTTTATAAAGAAATAGAGTAATGCAGTCTTCTTGTGCCTGTTTTAATAATGCAAGCAGTTTTAATTTCTGTTGAGATTGTTGATCAAAGATTTAGTTCAGGAGCAGCACATAATGTGTTTCAACAGAGTCCTCCAGTCTTCTTCTGCCTTCTCCCTGTAGCATGAGATATGGAGAGCCTAAGTGTGTGTCCTTCCCTGCTTTCCCCTTTTTATTTATTTATTTGTTAAAGCAGGATAATTGGGATGTCTCAGATGCTACAAGTCTGTGAAGTACAGAGGGACACCTTGATGTAGAGAGTGAAAGGTCATGAGAAGGGCAGTGTAGAATAAATTTAAGGACCTTACATGGAAAAAGCGAGCTTGGATAGAACAGAGATATCATAAAGCATCCTCAGAAACAGAAAAGTTATTGTGGAGAAGTTTTGACATAAAAGGGAAGAAGTGCAAGGTGTATGATTGCTGGATATGGAACAAACCTGAAAGGATATACCCCAAAATTCTAAAAAGCATCTGTGAAGGAGAAAAGATGAAAAGCAGGGTGGCTCTGGTGTATTCAGTATGTTTGATTTATAGGAATAATGAAGTGGTCTTCCATTAGGACAGTTTCTTTTTCATTGCTTTTCTATTATAGAGAACTTGAAAAAAATTGAGGAGGAAATTTCTTATGCCACCTTTTTCTCTTTTAATTTGAAAGCCTTTTCCACATGAGAAAGTAACATTTCAAACTGTATTTTTTTGCTATATTGCAATTTTTTTTCTTGTAATACTAAGTGTAAAATACACTAAAGTGTATTTGAATCAATAAAAGCTTGTATGTCATTTAGATTCATTTGGCACCAAACTGAAATAAATTGATTGTGTCTTTATTTAAAAACTCCACCCTCTCATGTCAGACAGGACTACTCTGACTATATTAAGTTTTGCTAGAGTATTTCCGTGGGTATCCGCAGTCTTTGTCTGCTCTTGTTAAAGAATAAATTGTTTTTCAGTGTTTGAAGAACTGTGGGATGAATTCAAGACAGAGGCTCAAAGCTAATTGCTATCAGAAGGCAACAAACAAAACAAAAAGCATTCAAAGAACTGATAAAAAAATCTCTTCCTTTCTGAAGTACATCTTTCATTTTGTCTTGCCTTACTCAGTGTCTAGCCGAGAAGATAGGATTGGAACCTTTAATTTTGAAAGTCCTTGTAGAGGATCAGCAAACAATCTTGTTTTCCCTTTTTACTGAAAGGGGGAGCAGGAGTGTCTGTGGTTTGTGAGTGAAAGTGTTTTAGGAGATGAGTTAACAATGTAAAATTCCAATAAAAGTTTGAAAGTGCAAAAGAAACCCAACCTTTAATACAGTAATCAAAGTGCTGCATTGGGATTCAGGCTGACTAACTCAACTCTCATTTATTCTTTGGTTTAAATAAATATATTAGCCATGATCTGATAACAAGTTGTTGCTGGTTTAGTCTGTACCAAAGTAGTTCAAGAGTTTGTGTGTGGTTCTGTGTGAAGCCTTGAGTTAGTCATATATCAGGGAATAGTAAACTGCCCCGTTCATTGCCGTGCATTTAAGGGGTCAGTCTTCTAACAGGAGTTCTCACAGTATATCACTGAAAAAACTCTCAAACTATTTCAACTGGAAGTCTTCAGAACTCCCCTGTCTGCGTGGTAGTGCTCTGGCAGCATTTCTCCCATTCATAATTGCTTTGGAATGCTTTCATTAAAATAGGTAATTATTGACTTCCAGAATCAGATTAGAAACTGCAAAGAACAAAAAGAAAATTTAGATTACTGTCTTACAAGCAAAGTGGAAGTGTCATTCTTATGTGAAAATATTTTTTCTGAAATTTCACCTGCTTTGTGATGTTGGCATAATACATAATTTAGAGATCCTGCTTCTGGTTGCTAACTCGTTTAATTTGCCATATGCTGATGTCTGATGCAGAAATGGTGCTCAGGAGACAACACATGTCTACTGAGCAGTCCTGCATTTTCATGTATTTTCCCACTGGTTTAACCTGCTCCTAAGATGCTTGCATTTGCCAGCCCAGAAGGTGTGCCCTGCAAGAAAGGGGTTGTGCTGTGTGGCTGCTCAGGGTCTCCAAGTGAGGGTAAGGGAAGGAGTCTACAAGAAAGATTGAGAGGGACTTTTTACGGGGGCGTGTACTGGCAGGACAAGGGAGAATGGCTCCAAACTGGAAGAGAGTATGTTTAGGTTAGATATTGGGAAGAAATTCTTTGCTGTAACAGTGGGGGCACTGGAACTATTTGTGTAGGGAAGTTGTGGATGCCCCATCCCTGGAAGTGTTAAATGCCACATTGGATAGGGCATTGTGCAATCTGTTCTAGTGGAAGGTGTCCCTGCCCATGACAGGGGTGTTGGAACTACATCACCATTGTTCTCCTTCCAGCCCAGGCTGTTCTGTGATTCTATAAAACTGAGAGGTGGTATCATTCTTCATGGGAGTACATGTATCCTTCCCCCCTCCTCCAGGTCCCTAATTTTGGGGCTCTTAGAGATGCCAGTCTAGGATCTACTGCTTATAAAATACTGCTTCTACTAAGACCTTGTGATAGGTACTGGATGGGATAAGTAGTAAGCCTGGAAATGATGTAGGAGATTATTCTTGCAGCAGCAGATCTTGCTGCAGTGGAGTATCCCAGAGGCAATTTACAAAGACTTCTGGAAGATTTGTCTTTTAATGTGACCATTTAAAATAACTTGAATAGTTTTTAACAACAGTGCTGCTTCAACCCATTGATACTTTGCTGAACTACCTTGGGTTAAGGCAAAACTTTTTCTTGGTCCAGCTAACTCCTTAATCCATGCAGACTAAGCTGGTTGTGGGTACCCCTGGGTTGGACTGTGACACCTGGTAGGTGATAAATGTGTTACACTGTGTCTGTGAAAAATATACTTTTTTCATTATCTTGCCTTGGGATGAGGCAGTTGTTTTTTGAAGTCCTGGGTTTGTTCTGGCATGTGCCATTATAATTTGGTGGCAGTTTGTGCATGCATTTAGCTTGTCCTGCAGGTAGTACATACTTAAAGCACCAGAAGACTGGAACCACAAAGCTGCACCTTCGTCAGTAGAGACTGTGGTTCTTCATGTTTTTGCTGAAAGAAAACGATAGAGAGAAGGAATTTTTTAAAATAGTGACATGTCCTAAGCATTACTCATTGGAGTGATTTTTTCACCAGTATGATTTCTGCTGTTCACCAGGTTTCTTTTTATTGCCATAATACACCACCCATTTCTCTATTATACTTATTGAATTACAAGGCAATGAAGCCAGCTCACTTTATTTAATAAGCTTTTATAATTCACAGTAATGACTAATATTCTGGAAGTCTTTCTGTCACTTTAAAAAAAATGTGCTGAAGTCATCTGAAAGACTGCACCATTTTAAATGAGCATATGCAGAAGTGGACTGCTGTCACCTCTTCTGATATTTACTGTTTTGAAGAGAAGCAAAACAGTAAAAAAAGAAATGAAAAAAAAATAAAGAAAATAAAAAGTAAAAAAAAGTCACAGTGGGTAGCCCATAGTGATGCAGTTTCGCCAGTGCTTTATCGTGGAGGAATTGTTCTGTCAGGTACTTTCTTTTGCAGAAGATATAGAGTGATTATTTACTTATGAAGCAAGATGGTATCACGTTTCATGGGGATTTTTGTATTTACATCTTTGCCATGGCATCTGTTGTGATGATGTGCCTCAAGTTACTCTTTTCCAAAGACTTCAGCCAGACTTTAATAAGGGAAAGAGGAAGATCTGTAGCAGTCTCTTTTATTGGTCATACTTGCACTGCAGTCATGTAATTAAAAAAGAAGCGTCTTAAAATTTTTCCCTGTGCAATCTGTGCTGAAATATGTATCAAACAGAGGAAGTTTGTTTTCAGAGCCTTCCTTGTCACTTATTACTTATTTAAGAGTCCAAGAGGGGATGATCCCAGGAAATTAAGCTGTTGTCTCAGTGCTGTAATTGTGCTGCGATACGATCTCATGTTGAAATGGTATCTCTCTTCTAGATGAAATCTTCTGAGCTGTTGCACAGCATGGGAGGGTGGGGGGTGGTGTTATAAAACACACAGATTGAAAATTCGCCCCTCGGTAAAAGGTGCTAGAGTTACAGTGAGGAGGGATGTTTCCCTTACTGCTAATAAAATTGTCATGATTTCAAGGACACTGGTGCAGTTCCCTTAGCAAAAGCTCAAGGCTGCAATTTGTGTCGGGCCTGATGGAGGGTGAACAGGTGGATAATGGGGACTGTAACAGCAGGGTAACAGTGAGAAAGGAGAGCTGATACACAGCGATAATTGCATGTTAATTAAGGAGAAAAAGAGGGAGGCAGGTAGATGTGTGCTGTAAATGCTGCAAAAGAGACTGATAAGGGGGAAAGGAATGTATAGGGGAACTGATGGTCCCTTTGGTGGCTTCAAGAAGGAGGCTGCAGGAAGGGCACATGGGGCTGCCTTTCAGGGGTTTGCAAGATGCTGCTCCCCTTACCCATCCATCTCTGGTTAGGGTGCTGTGAAGATGAAGAGATCCTCAGTCCTGCTGTCAGCTTCACAGCTGGTTCCTGTCAGTGAAGAGAGGGTTGACTGCTTGTGAGGCACCTGTCTGGACATGGGGGCTGTGTTACATGGCTGGAGGCTGTCCTGCCTGGCTCCTCACCAGTCCAGAGCAGGGCTGTTGAAGCCAGGTGTCAGCTTCCTGCCTGTAAGCACAGAAAGGGCGTTTAACGAGATGGAATTGGTACCGCAGAAGTAACACTGCACATGCTGTACAGTATATCAATTAATTTCACATGCCCCAGAAACTGTGGAGATAGCATGCTTAATGTTATCTCCTACCTCACTGAATGGGATTTTATTAGAAAAGTATATTGAAGTGGATAGAGGGTGAGGGAGAAATTGAACAGCATTGTGAACAGACTGTTGAAAATGATCAGGTTACTGCAGCCTAATGAGTTAAGGCAATGGGAATGGGCATAAGCTGCTACCTGGGTGGTTTTGACTGATGTGCTCTCTAATTGCAGTGGGATAGAAATTAATGACTTGCCAGCTGCTGTCCTGCATCTAACTAATATTAAAAATGTTGCAGAAACCCAGTGTCTTTGGAGCATCTGCCGCTTCACGTGCTTTTCTTAGAGACTGCTATTCTAAATATGATTGTCCTAGTGTCTACCATAATGCCTGTAATTTCTGTTTTAAAAGTGAGTAGCAGAGAAGGACTTGGATACTCTACATGGAAATACAGACTTTTCCATCATTACTTTGGGCTCAGTCAGGTTTTTAGTAAGTTCAGCAAGTCCCTAAGGACACATGAGAAGCAGCTGTAGGCCAGTGCTGATAGGAATTACCATGCAGCTGTAAGCAGCATTAAGGCAGGGATTTGTACAGTCAGTAAGCTCACTGTTATAAGTGGGGTAAGCCTGAGAATATGACAGAGGTGGCAACAACTTTTGCCCTTTGGTTGCTTTTCTTGAGAGGAAGAAATTGGGGAAAATTGCTGGCCACCTTTATCCAAAGGATTGTTATGGTTTTGCAAATCTGTATTTCTTGTCTGTTGTTAGAGTGTTAATCTGTTCCACCACACGTGTGCTAACAGCCCTGGGGGTGCTGTGTTTTGCAGACCTACATCGGTTCGATAGTTGCCTCCGTGAACCCCTACAAGAGCATCCCGGGGCTGTACGACCGCGCCGCCGTGGAGCGGTACAGCAAGCACCACATGGGAGAGATCGCGCCTCACATCTTCGCCGTGGCCAACGAGTGCTACCGCTGCCTCTGGAAGCGCCACGACAACCAGTGCATCCTCATCAGGTGAGTGGAGGCTGCTGCTGCCCCTCTGGGTGTCCCTGATGGTGAGTCCTTCGAGGTGGTTTGGGAGCATGGCTGTGGGCCACGTGGGGATAACTCCAAAAGAAAGCAGGCTTTTTAAACAGCACCGCTTCAAGAGAGTTCTGGACTTGTTTTGTGTCATTCTGTGCACCTCTAACAAAACAGTTTTGGGTTTTTTTATGCATCTTACAATTATATTTAGTGAAAAACTCTGTTGAATTTTTGGGCATTTTTTGGTCTTGACACATCAAATGTTCCACTTAGTGTTTTCCCACCACTTTAAACATCTCTGTGCATCTCCGTAGTTTGTCACCACTAGACCTTGATTCCTGTATGGAGAGGAAAAGAAAAAATTACCCTACCAGTTCTTGAGATATGCAATAAATAAAGATAGCAAAGGAGAAACCCCTCCACATTTCAGCCACTTAATTCTGCCTGATTAATCTTCCTTGCTTAATCTTGTTGTGCTTTAATTTAATGGTGATTTAATAGCTTCCCGTTTGAACCACTGTGCCGCTGGTATTCAGGATCTGGCTGTGGCCGAGTGTGCGTTAGGGAGCAGTTGGCATTTCAATAGCTTTTCACTGCTTTCAGCTCCTCCTTCCTTCTGGCTCCAGGAGAGCTGAAAATGCAGCCAGCTCTTTTCCCATTCCCTAGCCCTGCCAGCTCAGCTGTGCTGGCTCACACACAGGCAGGGAGACCAAAGTCTGGCCCACCAGATAGGGAGGAACAGGTCACTGCAGCATGGCCCTGACCACCGGGCTCTGGACAGGGGGTGATGCTCAGAGGGTCAGGAGACCTTGTGTTTCCCCTCCCTTTCCTCTCTTGCCTTCACAATGTTTTTGTGATTAGGCCTACTTGCTGTCACCATCCTGCACCCCAAAGTTACACATGTAGAGCTCTTCAGGCAAGAGTTGCCATGATTTTGGTTGTCTCCAGACTTCCCCAGGAGTCCTCATGGTGGCTGTAGGACTGACTGCAGCGTGGGGCAGATGGTGGGACAGAGAGGGGATGCGGCAGAGTGAGAGCAGCACCTTTGGCAATAGGCGCTTTCTACTGACATTCCAGATTGTGGGACAGGTTGCAAGGCTTCATGGATAAGAGGGGGATTTGATGTAGGTAGTTCAGCATTAAAGCTGTTGTTAGAAATGTGGATTAGCTGCAACACAGCCAGGCCTGCCTTGGAGCTTTCTGCAGGCTCTCAGGTCACAGTGCCCACCTGCCCTGGCCTCTAGGCAGGTTCTGCTTTGCAGTGACAAAGCTGAAGAGTGTGTTTTTTCCAGCTTTCTTTAACTGTTTTTCTCCTTCCTATTATTTAATACATAGTTCTGTACATATAAAGATGAGCTCAAGTAAGAGTCCAAGCAAAAATAAAATTCACTTTATTATGTGACAATAGCTAGCCTGGAGTCATGATTTTGGTTTTTATTGCTAAGCAGTTACTTGTGAACAGCCTGTATACAGAAATTTAGGGACCAAAACAATTTCTGGTGGCCACTGGTATTTTTGCCATTCTGTACTAGTCTCAGTATTTTACCTTTCATTCCAGTTTCTTACAAGCTGCCAGGAGGAAAGGAGGTTATGTCCTAAAATGGACATAAGCAGGAGTCTGTGATGTTCCAGGGGAGTGTTCAGCATTTTCTGCTCTGTAAACCATGTGCTTTGGTACAGATAAACCATAATATGGAGGATTTTTGTATTAGGAATCCCTTTTAAAATTGTTTACTGTGGATATGGATTGACACAGTGATTTGTGTAAGTTCTGTGTTTCAGATAAGTGGCACAATGCAACCGTATAAGGGTATCTTGTTACTGCAGAAATTGAGGAAACATGCAATTCAAATTTAAAAAAATTGAACGCCAAATCTGCTTTCATAAAAGAGCATTATCTGCTCTATCTGTGAAGGACTCGGAATAGGATTTTTTTAAATTACTGAAGATTTCCATGGCCTTCCTGCAGCTTAGGAAAGTCCCTGTTGTCACATGCTTAGTTTAGGGCATAGGAAGTGGGAGGTAAAACAGTGTGCTTGGTAAATTCAGCGTCCTGGTCATTCCTGCATCTTTTACTGGCTTAGAATTAGACATTGTAACAAGTCACTGTACTGTCACTTTAACTTTCTTGGTTACTACTGGCATTTGAAAAAGTACGTAGCCAAGTGGAGCTCTTTAGTGTTTTAACTCAGACAGATATTCTGGTCTTGCATTGTAATATAATAGTGTAAGAGATGATGAAGAGGAAAATTCTCGAAAACATCTCGAGAACACGGTGGTTAAAATGAGGGAATTATTCACATTCTGATCGGCAGTTTGAGCTGCTCCTGACCTTGGGATCTCAGCATTCAGTAGCAAATTGTAACATCCTCACAAAGGAAGGCAGTTGGATCGCTTTCTGGTGATCCTCTGGACTCGAAGTGCCCCCTGCTGGCCCCCAGAATTAGCTCAGCTTTGGTTTGGAGCTGCTTTCTTCACACTTGGGGTTCAAAAACATGTGAAAAAGCTTCTGGTGTTTTGAAATATTAATATTGGTATATTTTTCTAGCTGGGGTAGGGTTGAGAGGGTGAATTGCAGAACATGAATTAGAAAAACTCAGAATATAATTTAAATGTGAGACCATTTTTCTTGTATAACCATCCAGGTCAGAGGTGATAAGGAAGGAAATACAGAAGAGGTGATAAATTGAATCACCTAGAGATGCTTATTTATTGGTGTGTGTAACAGACATTAATTACTGCAGGGTCCAGTTTCGTTTAAAATGGGGTGGAAAAACCCACCATGTTAAAAACATCTTCTGATTTTTCAGCTGGGTGCCTCAGGATCATGAAGAAAATCCATCTAATTTCAGCAATAGCCAAGTAGCATGTCCTGGTGTAGGAAAGGGGCTGAGCTGCCCCATGATTAGCTGAAGTTTCCAAGTTGAGACCAAGTTCAAACCTCCATGCCTTTATTACAAGAATAGGAAAATATCTTTAGGTTTGGTTTGGTTGGATTTTTTTTTTGCTGCTCTGTGTGAGGTGATCTAGTCTGTGCAGAAGAAAACACATGCTCTTCTCTCAGATAAAATTGTAATTGATTCACATCAGAGCACTCCCAAAGAAGTGTAAGGGGAGCCACAACCATTGCTCTGTATGACATTCAAGTCAGTGTCATGAGTGGGAAATCACTGTCTGATACCAATTTGTTCTCTCTGTTATTATTATCTCACGGCCTGAAACTTTTTGTTACTGTTTTTCAGCTTGAAAATCAATATGAAACAAATCTTTTCTATGGGACCCAGATCTGTGATGGGTGTGGTGTCCTTGTGAGACTGATGCGCCCAAGTTCAGATGTGCATTTGATGAAGTGTATTGCTGAAGGGGCCTGTTCTGTCTGTGTGAATCTGCCTTGGGGTTTTAAAGGCAGCAGACTGTAAGGCCCCAGATACTTCACTTGATGAGACTCTTTAAAGGATTTTTGGTGTACTGAGATGCACAGGAGAAGTACTGAGAAGATATTCTCAAGGGTTTAAAATAACAAAAAGCTTTTCTGGCAACTTTAGAAAATCAGAGATCTTTTGCAAAGGTTTAGAGCAGCATTCCATCAATATAAAACACTTCTCAAAGCATTAACTTAGCCCTTTAACTTTGCAAACTCTAAACTCATCCGATTTCAAGTTACACAAAACTTTGGGAAGAGGGAATTAGAGGAAGAAAGAGAGAACGGCAGAAAAGATACAGAAAAGAACAAGTATAGCTACCACTCCTGGTTCCAGAGGTGTTCAACTGGTAGAAATTCCAAGAGAAGGTAGCATCAAGACGTGTTGGCCTCCTGCCTCAGTTCAAGTACCCTTTGGCCTTCCTGGGCCCTGTCCCCATGTGGGGCTTCTGGTCACTTGGCCCTCAGGAGCTGGACTGGGGGTTCCAGAGGTGTCATGGAGCAGTGCCTTCTGTGTGTCAGCAATTAGCAGCCACTACAGACTGTTCCTGTGACTCTTACCCAGACAGAACAGGGAAATGATTTAGTGTTATGTCCTTCAGCATGAGGAGTCTCTCTCAGTGACCCCTTTTTATGCTGTGGCAGTCGTGAGTGCAGGCTGCTGTGCCCTTAGCCCTGCATAGAACAAATCATGGAGAAAGTCTAAAGATCTTCTAAGTGGGGGCCTTCTGGCCTGCTGTCAGACTTAATATGTTCACAGTCCCGAACGTAGTGATGTGGAACAAGCTGGGCACTTAAACTCATGGGCTGGAAAGGTTGCTGGAAAGGTTGCATTAAAAAATTCACCCTTTTACTGACCTTGTAGGCAAAAGCTTTCTAAGCACTCTAAAGGGTTGATCCCATGTAACTGTAAAAGTGGATAGAATGGAGTGGTTACTACTAAATGAGTAGAGAACTTTGTATAAATCCATCCTTTGGACTTTGTGAAACTGATAGTGGTTCAGAGAAAATTTTTAAAAAGTAATAAAGAATATAACATGGGAAATGGCTAATGGAGACAGGCATCTTGAATTTGGGGCACTAACCATCAAGTCATGCACAGCAGAAAGACCTCCAGGATGAATTGTTGGCTTCTCCTTCTACCATGAGGACTGAGAGATATCAAATGAAGGTAATAGAAGGTGGATCTGAAAAAACAAGACCATTTGCTCTTTAAGGTAGTATGGCTAGAAACTCATAGAAAATAAATATATATTGAGGGTTAGAAGACATGTAAAAACCAGATTTAGATCAGGAAGACTCTGAACAGCAAAGAGCTGGAAACTGTAAGGAACACAGAAGGAAAATAATCTTTGTCTTTCATGGGCATCTCCAATTGGCAACTGTCAAAATAGGACACTGGGCAGGTTCAGAATTGAACCAGTTCTAAGTTTCTCTTGTTCTGAGAAAAAAACAAGAGCATGTAATTGTGCATAATGCCAGCTGTACCAGAGAGAGGTGCAGGAGATATTTTTTTCCATCAGCTTTGAATGAATGGCACTTGTAGAATGGCTCTCAGCTACAGTGGGGTAACTTTCACCTTCCATAGAACTACAGATTCTGCAGATCAAGGGACAGTGGGTGGGGGCAGAGGAAGGATGATATCAATGGAAGAGGTGATGTCTTCAATGTCACCCTGTGCCTGCTGTTGAGCTATATGCATGGCTCAGAGGGAGAGAATTAGGCAGGAAGAGATGTGTATTACTTGGTGATTTATTGCACTAAACAAGAATAATGCAAGGGTTTGAGACGCTCTCTCACAATTACTAGTAAAAATGGATTTTTTTTATGGTGAGTATTGAATGCAGGAATATTAAGTTTTTCTTCTTGGGCAGAAGAGATGAGTGAGTGAGGGCCTTCAAAGAGAAAGGGAAGGAATACTGAAAAGGCCAGACATCAAGGGTAAAATTACATAAAAAACACTACAGAATTTGTTTGATGTGGTATAAATATAATGGATGAATCACACTTGCTGGAACATATTGGCAGTTATGAAGATGTCTCATTATGTTTCCTGAATGTCTCTTCCCTAATTTTATTATTGACATTCATTTGCAGGAAAATGTCATGCTGTATTTATGGGCAATGCCTTTCTTCCTTGCATTTTACTAGAAAGCATCATTATACTTTGTTGTAACCTAAATTCAATGGCATCATTACTCACCAATGGCACAACAAAAGACTGTCATATTATCTAGGCTTGCTCCACGTGCCCAGTTGTGCTCCATCAAAGTCAAAATTTCCACTTGCTACAATGGAAAAGGTGAAGTAAGACCAAAATGTACCCTCTTTCTTTGGGAGTAAACGGGAGTTAGGTAAAGCTTAATGAGGAGCTAGGACACAGCTTAGGATACAATGCTATTACTGTAGATTAAGACTGAGCAAATTAGACAAACTTTTCCTACAAGTTATATTTCTTAATGGCTCACAGTGTCTGTTTAGGCTGCGTAATTGAAGGGAAAGGCTATTGGGGAAATGAGCCAAATCTAAACTTTCCCTTTTTGGAGTGTTGGTTTTGAAGACAAACTGAGTATATTGCCTTCTGTTTGTATCAGCAAGGTTGCTTATTAATAATTTGCTTTTAAAATGTCAATTTAGCATTATCAAATAGCTTTGTTCTCCTGTGGGTTTCTCCTGTGGTGGTTATATCTCTGATGGTAATGAGAGGTGGAAATTGGATATTTTGAACTCACACAAATCTGGTTTGTTTCAACAGGTATATAAAAAGTTTGTTTAAAGAGTATGTAGCTCACTAAGAGTTTCAGTATTAATTGTGGCCTTTATGTGTGAGAATGTGCATTGGTGTCTCTAACTTCCACCTCCTCCCAGCAGGGCTCCTTCATTAGCTAGACTGCTGCAATGTTTACCAAACTCTCCCATATAATTCTTAGTTTGGTTGTTATACCTTTGCCATGTCTTTGTTGTAAGTTTGTTTTAACATGATGGTGGGAAGTGTTGGATAATTGTTTACATTCAGAGAGCTCTTTGTTGCCTCCTAGGTGTGTGTACATATGCAGTCAGTGCCTTGAAATGCTGTCTGGGCAGTTATAAAGCTTAAGGATGTCATATTCAGGAAGTTTAATGGGGTTTTCTGGCTTCATTTGACCATCGCTTCTAATCACCCCAGTCTTTCTGACCTCCAGTAATGTAGAGTTTGGGTGGCTAGCCAGAAGGCTTCTTCACTGGCCACTGGGACTGTGCAAACCATTTCCTCCTCTTCTTTCAGTGGCGAAAGTGGTGCTGGGAAGACGGAGAGCACTAAGCTGATTCTCAAGTTCTTGTCTGCAATGAGCCAACATTCACTGGAGCTGTCCTCCAGAGAGAAGACCTCCTGTGTGGAGCAAGCTATTCTTGAGAGCAGGTACAGGATCTTTCAATACATGGGTATTTTTTTCAGAAGACATAAACCTTAACATTGAAATATGATCTTGCAATGTAATCAAATATGTGTGTGTTTACTGAACAGTAAAGTGTGTACTGGAGAAAGGAAAGTACTCCATTAAACAAAATTACCTGGCTGCTCTAGAGAACTGTGAGCATGGTGGTATCTCTTAGTGAAGAAAAAATGTGCAGAGTTTTGAATTGCATGAAGCTTTAATGGTGGCTTTCATTTGTGTTTGGGGCTGAATTCAGATAATCAGAGTAAGGGAAATGGGTGATGGGAGGGGGAAACCTTTGGTTCAGTTTGTGTAGCCTGAGGACATGGTAGAACAAGATACAGCATGGTGAGGATAAAGTGCACAAGTGGTAAAAGCATGCTGAGGAAAGGGAGGATAAGGAGAGCTGATAAGACAGATGAGAAAATGCATCAGATAAATTGGACACAATCTATGCAAGCAAAAAGAAATCTTGGTGTTGACGTGAAATTACATGGTTCTAAACTATTTAAAAACAAAGGCAATTTGAGATGCTATTACTTCTGTTTATCTTGCTTCATCTCTGCTGTACATGCTGTATCTTGATGTAGTTATTTTTTTAAATTTCCCTAGGACAAGGACTCCTTGCATCTGTCTAGCAATTTGCACGTGCTAAGATTTTTTTATTTCTATCATTTGAGTACTGCAGTGAGAATTGTGTGCATCTTTTGTGCAATTACAAAAGAAGTAGGAAGTAGCAGTTACTACTCTGAAGCTGCAGAGTAGTTCAGTGTGATTTATCTTCCTCTTGCATGAATACTTGCATCTTCTGCTAGAAAACTGAGGTGCCCATTGCTGAAGGGGGGGTGATGCTGGGATATAGGCTGCTGCTGATTAGAGTGTCAGAGGGGAGCTTGTCAGAGTGCTGCTCCTTTCACCAGCCCCATGTGAAGTTGTTGGCATGCTGGTCACATGTTAACACTCCTGTCATTCTCTGTCTTCACAGTCCAATTATGGAAGCTTTTGGCAATGCAAAGACTGTTTACAACAACAACTCAAGCCGCTTTGGGAAGTTTATTCAACTGAACATCTGTCAGAAAGGGAACATTCAGGGAGGAAGAATTATGGATTGTATCCTTGTTTGGTGATTTGACCCCTGTTTGTGGGAAGCGCCCATGTACCTCCTTGATGGAAGACTGAGGGAGAACTGGCTTGCCTTTGTCTGTCCTTTCACCCCATCCTGAAACATACACAGTTAAATTGAGCTGGTGCAGCTGGGAAGGGGAAGCAGCAACACCAAATTCACACATGCACACATACTTTTGTAGTGGGTGGGATGTATGCACTCTTGGAGGAGCAGCACTTTGGATTGCTGCTGCTAGCGTGACATGGCTCATGTGCATTTCCCATGTAATGAGCTAAGTCTGGGTCCTCGGGAATACCTTGAGTTGTCAGCCATTTCTCTCATTACTGTATCCAAAGATAAGCTGCTTTCTTCTCTGGAAAAATACTTGAAAGATCAGAGCTGCTCAATTTCTGCAGTGTGAGTCTGGGGGGGTTAAATCCTTGGATTTGTCCTGCATCTGGCAAAATCAGACTATGAGCCACCTCCACCAGAGTGGCAGAGGTGTGAGGATGAGGAATAGTCCAAGGAGATCCTACCTGCTGTTTTAAACATAAACTGCTTTTTCAGTGGGTTTCAGTGGGAAAAATTTAATTTTTGAGTTGTTTACAAGCTTTAGGGGAAAAAAAATAGATGTCATTTAAAATGCAGAATCTGCCAAATCCAGTTTTGGTGGGATGGAAGGGAAGGTGTTGATACACAGATATTAGAACTGCTACAATATTATCATTCTTGCTACTGTATTTATCTTCTTGTAGGTATATTGTATGAAACAGGCTTAGCATGTTTTAAGAAAAGACCATGATAGTCTTCCTATTGTCTCAGACAAAAGAAGGAAGATTATAAATAGCTTCTGCATGAATTGATTTTTACTTTATTCCTTGACTGAAGCTTTTCTTGCTGGCTCCAGATTTATTGGAAAAAGTAAGTTGATGTTTGCTTTTGCTTAATTAATTGTTTTTAATTAAATTTTTGTCTGAACTGTGGATAAAAAAATAGTCTTAAAAAATGATCACTTAAGTGGAAACTATTTTTTACTTTGACAGAATCGTGTAGTAAGACAAAACCCCGGGGAAAGAAATTATCATATATTCTATGCTCTGCTGGCAGGGATAGAAGAGAGAGAGAAAGGTGAGTGGCAAAGCACAAGTCACACAGCTGTAGTGGTTTTCTGCTAGCAGTCAGCAGTGGCGACAGCAGTGGAGAATTTAACTGCAGAAACCCACTAACCCAAGCTGAGAAATAGGTTATTTATTCAGCTGGGATTCAGTGAGTGTGAATTTGAGCTCAACTTGATAAAGGAACCCATTTAGCTGAAGAATGTCACTGAGCTGACAGTAGTTTTCCTCCCAGCTTCTGCTGTGGCCTTGGGAAAATTGCTTGGGGACAAACTTGCCTCATTGTGTTCAAACTGAATATTTTTGCTGGTACTAAATAACTCCACAGCAACAAAGATAAATAATTCTGGTTGCTCTAATCCTTTCTCATAAAGAATAAATCCACTGAACAAAAGAAATGCCATTTGTATACGTGCAAAATTGCCTAAAGCTGTTTCAGCATCTCCCTGTGGGCCTGCTGTCTTTGCATGCTAAAAAGTAGAGTTAACTATTATGCAGCTAAATAAAACAAAACCCAGCAAAATAACCCCCCATCTGATTTTAATATAAAACCTTGTCTTGTTCATTGTCATAATGAGCAAATGAATTGTGAACTGTTTAAGTCTGACATAGTCACTTGTGGAGTACTTCTGTTTTGGTATTCCTTTTCCAATGAATTGTGAACCGTTTAAGTCTGACATAGTCACTTGTGGAGTACTTCTGTTTTGGTATTCCTTTTCACTCACCCTGTTTCTCTCATTAGATGCTTTTTACTTATCTGTACCTGAGAACTACCACTACCTGAACCAGTCTGGATGTATAGCGGATAAGACAATCAGTGACAAGGATTCTTTCAAGGAAGTCATTGTGAGTTGCCTCCCTAGTTCTGTTGCTTTAAAAGTGTCTGGAAGTTCAGGTGTGTGGGCTCCATTGGCAAAGCGGGGTACAAAGCCTTCCTGTGCTTTCTTCCATGTGCAGCTCTCTCACTGGGGCATTAATCTTACATTTCTCAGAATGCTTCACTTTCATTTTGAGCATGCCTGTGTCTGTCCTTCATAAGCAAATGCTTATGTTTTGAAATTAAAAGAATATCTGTTGGGAAGTCAGTAAGACTTTTACATGCTTTTGCCTTTCCCTGCATTGTTTTATATTACAGATATATATGCATATACATATACACATGTATATACATGCACATACACATACATACATATATAAAAATAAATAAATAAATAAAGAAATATACACATATATCACTGTTTTTCAATCTGAAAGCTTTGCCCAGTTCATGTGGCATCTACTGGGTGGAGTCTGCAGTACAGCACACAGGGAGCTGTGACTCTTTAAGTTGCAGCTGGAAAATGCAGTTGTATGGAGTAACTTACATAATAGAGTTATGAAAATACAAGCACAGATTAAAAACCTGGGTCCTGATGGAATCTCTCTGAATGGCTTTATGTTCTCACCTCCACAGCAATTAGTTCTTACTGACCACGCTAATTGGGTGTTGTAGCACCGAGGTGATGGGTGTTAGATTTTAAAAATCAGATAAAACATTTGGTTTTACGCCCTTCACCAAACTGTTTTTGCTTAGCTATGTTAATCTTTTTGCCAAACTGATGAACTAATGTCTAGATTTTTTCAGTGTAATAATCCCTCACCTTGTATGGCAGAAGGAGGTGTTGGAAATGTTGGTAACTTACCTATATTGTAGTCACATGCTGCAGTTGATTATCATGACATTTAATTTATGTTAATCATCCCAGGCTAGGCAGAAATCAGCTGGCCAGGTGATGTCTGCCTGCTGCCTGCAGCATGGGCAGGTTGGGAGCCCGGCTGCCAGACTGCAAGGCTGCATTCCCAGTGCAGGAGGTGGGCAGAAACCCCCAGAGCTCACCCTCACCTGCCCTTTCCTGTTATAGTCATCTCCTTTGGCTGCTTTGCAGTGTAAGTCTTGGAAGTGTTACTTAAGGGAAACTTTTTTTATAGAAGACAGGAAGGAACAGCGCAGTGCACAGGGGGATGAACTTGTAGTGCTGCTTCCCTTTAGTTGTGAGAGGTCTTCTTTACAAAATAAACCTTCAGCCATTATCTCTACCCTGCTTTGAATTGTGGGATGAGTCTGAGGCTTTTCCATTTGTTATGGGTGATTTATGAAAGATAAAATGTGTCATCTGTCAAGCACCTGCAGTGACTATGACATGATGAGTCTGACTGTAAGGGCACAAAACAGTATTCTGGTCTCAGGCTCATATTACACCCAAATTTGGAAAGTTTGGTCATTTCAAGAGGCTTACAGTTACCTTTCCTGTGTCAAAGGAAAGCATGTGTTCCTCTTGTTTTAGTGTTTCTTTTAATATTTTACTATTTGCTCTTCTCCTCATTTATGTGGTTGAGCCTTGATTGTTGCCATATTGTTTATTCATAAATTCAACACTTTTTATATCGATACCTTTCTTCTTCAGTTTGACTGGAAGTTGTCAGACCACACTGGTAAGGTGCATGTTTGGGCACAAAAATTATCAAATCTTACATGCTGCAGTGTTTTCTCCCCCATGCCTTGTTACCTACAAGGCCAGTAGGCAAATTTTGGTAAAAACATGCAGGAGGTAATCAATTAATAATTCAAATTATAGTAATTGCATCTGATACACAACTCAGCAGGTCGTTCCAATATTTATATGATTTTAATGATGAATTTGAAAGCAAATTACAGCACCATTACAGCATCAAAATGAAATTCTTAAAAGCAGAGTGATGCTTACATGTTCCAAGATGTCCCAGTGATGCCTTAGAGTGTATTCAGTTTGGGATGAAACCAAAGGAATGGACTCGAGCCAGCTCTCTTTTAGTCCTGACTTGCTTTCCTAAGGCCTCCCATTTTTCAGTCTGTGCATGTTATTGAAGAAGCTCACATGTCATTCCAGACTGCAATGGAAGTGATGGAGTTCAGCAGGGAGGAAGTACGAGAAGTTCTGAGGCTGTTGGCTGGCATTTTGCATCTGGGAAATGTTGAGTTCATCACTGCTGGAGGGGCACAAGTGTCCTTTAAAACAGGTGGGAAGGCTGTGCATCCTAATCTAAATGTTTCTTGGGGTTCTGAAAGCCTTATTTGTTGTTAGTGTATCTGAACATAGCAAGGACAAGGAGTGAAAGGATTTTCCTCCTTTTTAACATCTGTAAATGTTGATTAAAATGTTACTTTGGGAGGATGGGGTTTGACAGATAAGGCAAAGTAGTCTGCTGCTGGTTGCTAGGTCTTAATTTGGGAAGACCTTGGGCACATACTTATTCCATTAACAGTAATGAAATTCTATTTGAATCTAATTCCTTCTTTGAAATATTCTCAAGCTGATAAAACATAAGTGCTCAAATACATTCCCTAACCAGGATCTCCAGTGAAAGTATCTTTTTTTAGAGCTTTCAGTATTTCAATTACATATCTGAAAGAATGTGTTGGTATGTCTAAAGATTGAGCTGATGGGCATTTAAAATGTTTGTTTAAGTATTGCATGAGAGAGTAGCATTATGTATTGTTTTATATACCACATTATAGCAAAACTGAAGATTAAAGTATGAATGGAAGAAAAATTTCATTGGTTAATCCTCAACATCCCAAGGAAAATGGAAACACATTCATGTGGACAAAGAGTCAATTAATGTTTGTGTCTGGAAAAATATGTTAGTAGATTGGTTAAGTTCTTGATGTAGCATTAAGAGGAAAATAAATATTTGTAACTTGCTTGTGATGTACTTCTACTAATTTCCTTCATATTTATGCCTTTTCATGAGCAGCAAAACAGTATCCTAGAATTTCTCATTGTGTTTTCATCTCTAATCCCTGTCATTTCAGAAGTGTCTTAAATGGTGCTGGTGGTTGTAGTAGTAGTAATAATAATAGTAAAAAACCAAATTGGTTTCATAGCTTTATATATTTGAGGACATATTTATATTTGTCTTTCTCTTTTGCCAGCCCTGGGTCGATCTGCTGAGTTACTGGGATTGGACTCCACACAGCTAACAGAAGCATTGACTCAGAGGTCGATGATTCTCAGGGGAGAAGAAATCCTAACACCTCTTAGTATACAACAGGTAAAGGCATCTCAAATTTGACGTGGTTTTAGGGTCTTCGAAAGGTGTCTTAGTCTTCAAGTCTAGAGAAATCACTGATCACTCAAGAACAGAAGCTTAGCTCATGCATCACAGTTGTAATCAAAAGTATTACATAGGTTTTTTGGGAAGGGTATAATCTCTTTAGATCCCATCCTATTATTCTGGCCAGGGCTTATACTTGTCCCTTGTTATTTTTATGAATACTGATTATTTCCCATTTTTTTCAAATTCTAAACATGTTGGCTGATATTTTTTTCACTATGGACACTTGTGTCAGGGGGATGTTTTTTCAAAATTTTCAGGAGAAATATTTTTATAATTTACAAGAAGAGAATTAGAAATAGGTATCATAACATTGTTTCCCTCTAGAAAAGGGTGAATTAAGATATTGTTTCCTATGCTTCTCTTTCCTTCCTCCACACCTGAAGTTTATAATTTCCTAGTTTTTTGAATGCTTTAGCCCTGAAATGTAATTTTAAAGCCACATTTTAAAGTACAGTTGTTTTAAGTTAATCTGTTAAAGCTCAAATCATGATGCTTTGTAAGTGCTACTACAATTGCTGCCAAGCTACATAGGAATAGGAAGCTGCTTGCATTGTGCATTGTTTTGTGCTGTGCTAAGGACACTGACCAGCAGAGTCTTGTGAGTTCTCGGTCATGGGGTGGTTGATGTGTTGTGTATTCCCTCTTTAACACAGGCAATAGACAGCAGAGATTCTATGGCTATGGCACTTTATTCTCAGTGTTTTGCATGGGTCATTAAGAAAATCAATAGCAGAATCAGGAGCAAGGAAGACTTCAAGACTATTGGAATTTTGGACATATTTGGATTTGAAAACTTTGAGGTAGGTTTCAAAAGCTTATTCAAATGGATTGTCTGATATTTATGCTTTATTTATTTATGCTTTACATATTTTTGTCATCTTCTCTGGAACTTGATTTTTAAATATGTTATTACCTAACCCATTCCCTTGTTTGCAAAGTAAAATATTTGAAGTGTAAGTATTTTTGAAAATTTCTTGTCTCTTTAGGTAAACCGTTTTGAGCAGTTCAATATTAACTATGCAAATGAGAAGCTTCAGGAGTATTTCAACAAGCACATCTTTTCCTTGGAGCAACTGGAATACAGCAGGTAAGAGAGAGGAGAAATCTGAAAGAATTTTGACAATATCATGTTCACCTGAAGTTCTAGTTCACAGCTGCCTTAGCTTCCTTTGAAAGTTTCTATCTGTAGCTGTGTATTTTATAAAACCAAGCTGATTTTACTGTAATTTTCAAGATAAATACACCAGCTTTTCCTATTTTTACAACTAAAATAATTTCAATAAAAAGGCCTGCTTTATTTTCCTTAGGGAAGGACTAATTTGGGAAGATATTGACTGGACAGACAATGGAGAGTGCTTGGATCTTATTGAAAAGGTAAGAAATAATTTGATACTGTTACCTATTTTAGTTAAGAAAGAATTTGGTACTGTTACATATTTTAGTTTTTTGTTCTGAGGTAATATGTCTTTAAAGCATTTGTCAACACAAAGAACAAGTGAAGAAAATGGTGGATATTGCATGTTTAAATAGCAAACTTCTAATCAGATCATTTTCATGTATGGCTATGTTAAGGATTGTATTTTCCTTGCAGCATCTTTTCTCCATGTGTGATTATATAAAAAAGCAGTATTGGAGATGATTAAAAAGAACCATTTGATCCATGCTCTCTCCTGCCATTAGCGCAAGGCGGGCTCTGTGAGCTTATCTCCATGGCAGGGTGTGTGACTGCAAGAGTTCAGACAGGCACAGCAGCAAGTGGCAGCAGGCAGGGGACCCAGCAGCAGGACGTGACTGCAGTCAGGGCAGGGTGGCTTTTCAGGAGCTGCTCTGAGCCCTTGGGAAGTGGCTTATTAAAATGTGCCCCTGAACACCCGTGTTTTCCTGAGAGGCTGTTATCAACCTGGAGCTTGCTGGACACATTAATTAACTGTGGGGTAGCTTGCTTTGTTTACCACCTCTTCCAGCATGAGAAGTGGGGAACATCAAAGGAAATCACACAGAGGCATATGTAAAGCAAAGGGAGGTTGTGCTTCACCCAGGGTGAAGTTAAACTCTGTATCCTTTGCTTTGCCCCTGGGCACTGTGGGTGCTAAAAGTTTGCATTGGTTCAGCAACTGGGTGGATAATTATATGGAATAAATTTTTTGGAAGGCTGTTTTACACAAAGTCCTCGGACTTCTGATCATGGAGATCTTGGAGGCTAGGGACATGTTCTGGGCAATGTCACTGTATGCATCTGAAAACTGCCTGTGTCAGGAGAACTGATGCTTCCAGTAGCTTGTTTTTCTTTATTTTGCCTACAGATCATATGCTCTATATTTCAAAAGGAGCATTGCCAGAAAACCAGGATTACAGTCACCTTCAGGAGTGGGGTTTTAGTTGTATATGAGTGGTTTTGTGCCTCTCTGCACACAGCAACTTCAAGGACTGAGGTTTTTCCAAACAGGGGACAACAGCTGTGTCCCTCCATGCACTAATTAATCTTCTGCCTCTTCCTGTTCTAGAAACTGGGACTACTGGCACTCATCAATGAGGAGAGCCATTTTCCTCAAGCTACTGACTCCACCTTACTGGAGAAGTTGAATGCCCAGCATGCTGTATGTGGTGTTTTGCTGATATTTGCTGTGCAAAATATGTAGGATGTCTTTGCTTTGGTAGAAATGCATGGTTCAAACATAGGGGTGCATAGTTCTAGAGGCTTTTTTGGATGTGATCCTACTTCCGTGGCAATCCATGTACTTTGTTGACAAGGCTGAGTTGGTTACTGGAAGGACATACCCTTGTTGCTGTTCACTTAAAAGTTTCTATTGTGGTGAATAAGTCAAATTCTACTCAAATTCTACTCTGTCAGCCTGCAGTAGCTCAGATTATTTAGATCTTCAATTTCCCTTGATGTAATAAAGCATTCACCTTGGTGTCATTTCCTGAAATTTTGCCGTTTCCTCTGTCCAGATTAGTGTTACCTATATTTGTGATACTGGAATTATTTTTCACAATTTCTGGGATGCAGGCATATCCACCAATCTTCATAACTGCCAGTTTAAGACAGAGCCTTCTCTTTCAAAGTGCCTTTTATAGATGGTTCTGCCAGATGGGGTTCAGGTTTAGTATAATGCCTTTTTATGTGCTATAAATCTGTTATTACTGCATTTGAAGCAGCCCAGACTAACAAATCCTATTATCGTGAGTTGCTTGTTTGCTTTTGGAGCACTAATCTTCCAGAGAGTTTACTGGAAGACAATGGTCTTTTTAGGTATGGACTGAGAGGATTATGTGACAACCCCCTCCAAATATTTTTCTCTTTTTCTCCCCCTCCAATTAGAACAATCCTTTTTATGTAAAACCAAGAGTTGCTGTTCACAACTTTGGAGTGAAGCACTACGCTGGGGAGGTAATTTCTTTATTTGCTGAAATTATTCCAAGCAGAACTTTCATTAGCTTAATTTTCCCCCAAGGCTGCTCAAAATTAACTAAGCACTCTGTTCCCTCAGCACTTTTTACAGCACCGCTCTTGTGAGAGGTGCCTGACTGTTTGGCTTGTTGTTTGAACCAGCTCTGTTTCCTTCTAGGTCCAGTATGATGTCAGGGGGATCTTGGAGAAGAACAGAGATACTTTTAGAGATGATCTCCTGAACTTGTTACGTGAAAGCAGGTAAGTTTCCGCGATTTTTGTTAAGGACATGGTGTTAAGGGGTGTTGTATCAACTAATTCTGCCCGGATTGAACACTTAATTCTGCTGGGGTTTGAATGTGTCAGATATTGCACAGCAGCAGACGTTGACAGACCTGAAAGGAGCACAGAATGAAATAGAGATGAGCATATCATATCACAGAAATGAGTTGCCTGTAAGCAGGTCTGACTGTAATTGGTTCTCACAAAGCTGGGTTTACCTACATTGTACTGTTGTTGTTGTTCAGTCCAGGAGCTTCCTAGAGCGCTAACTTGCTGCTCTGTAATGAGTAAGGATGCTGGAAGGTGGTCATGGTTTTTAACTGTTTCAGAGTGCCTCATAGGCAGCGCGCATGTGTGGATTTTTACTTCATGTCTGTGTTTCTGGCATTTCCTAATTGGTTGAACACTTGATGTTGGAGACAACCACAGTGCAAACTGCCATACAGCAATAGCTTTGAGGGGAGAGCTTCTATTAAGATTTATCTGACTGAAGGTCTGAGCTTGGATACCTTTGGTACCTGCGTGTTTCATGTCATTCTGCTGTGTAAGGTCTTAGGGTCCTTATGGTGGTACCCTGTGGGCTGTGGTGGTACCACATCCCTTTTTGTAGGTGTTTGGGTGAGATTCCAGGACACACAAAGGAATGGGAGAAGAGGAGAGAGCTGAGCCTGGATGTTGCTGTCTCATCTGCTGCCCTCCCCTATCCTATCCAGTCAGCCTGCCTTGCTGGGCGAGTTGCTTGTTTGTAAATCCTTTAAGCCCTTCTGTGCCAGGGAAACTGTTAATAAGCAGTTCCCTCTCTGTTATTTGTTCTGGGTTTATGACATTTCTGATATAACATTTGTCAACTGAAGTGTCTAGGTAAAAATATTAAATGAGTTAAACTGGGCTGAGCCTGGTTTTGTTTTTACATCAACATCTGTGTGGAGCTTGAATTAAAATGTCTGTGTTTCTGTAGAAGTGCTAAGAGGAGAGTACCCAACCAGTAGGGTAGGAAACAACATGCACAGCTGTTATCTGAAAGTGAGGCTTGCATGGGTGGCTGTTTTGTGTTATGTCCCTAACCAAGCTGGAAGTCTTGTTTTTTAGTCTTTGTTCAGGTACAATTCTGGTTGCAGTCAGCTGCAGTTTTGTTTGAGTGAAACGCAGTAAAGCCTCCAGGACTTCACACTTCATTTCCCTAATGATGTGTTTGGAATTGAGAAGAAAGAACCTCCTGGTTTTGTTGTTTTGGGGCTTTTTTTCTCCCCTGGATAAATTCTGCAAAGGCAAAATCTTTTGTTTATTAAAGATTGTGGAGAAAATCAATAAGCATGTTTTTGATGGTGAAGTTTCTTGCTAAGAGACAGTGCTTTCTTTGCATTCTACGGTGGTGAACCTCATAGTCTGTTAAGATACACTTTAGAAATACTGTTTTTCTTTTCCATTTCAGTCTTGATTTCATCTATGATCTGTTTGAACATGTTTCAAGTCGCAACAATCAGGACACGCTTAAATGTGGAAGCAAGCACCGAAAGCCTACTGTCAGTCTGCAGTTCAAGGTTAGTTAATGTGTTGTCTCTGCTCCGTAGCTAATCAGTGACAGACAGACCCTGCTCAGTAAGGTACAGGTGCAGATTGAGAAAGGCAAAACTTTAGCATGAAAACATTGCTGTCTCTTCTATGATACTTCCCTTGCTAATTAACTGATTGACTGTCCTGGCTAGCTTCAAGTAGACACTAACCTTTCCATCACACCATCCCCACAAAACTCCTGTTACATTCCCCACTTGCCTATTTGTTCTTATTTTAAAGCTCATCTGTGAAGTTGGTCTCTCTTGTCCTGATTTGTCTTTATAATCTAAATCCAGCCACAAAATCCCACAAAGCCTTACAGCAGTGCCTGTATGCTGAGAAAAATAAGTGCTGAATAAATACCTCATTAAGGTGTTGCCTTGCTTTAACTTAAAGTTTGGAAGGCATTTTTGTTAAACACCTTTTTATGAGGCTTTATAGCCTCTCATCAAAAATGGCATCAAATTGAAATCTAGCATAAAGTCTATCTGCAAATTATTTAAAAGGGAAAGATTGGCATGAAACATCTCCTAAATTGCGTGAGTACAAGTCTGGATTAGTTGCCTTTCATTTTGTTTGAATTAATATACATTTGCAGGGTTCATTCACTTTTTTTTAAAGAAGAGCAGACTCAAACCCCTTAAGGGCAGATTTTATCCTAATAGACTATTGCTATAAGTGTTGGACAGAACAGCAAGGAGTGTATGCTGGGGCACACACAATGTCTTTTATTAAAAAACACTGATGTATTTTCAGGACAGCTTGCTTTGTGCTACCATAACTCGTCTCAGAAGTATCCATTTCTTGTCATGAGATGGTGTTATTTGCTGGTTTTCTGGGGTAGCTGAAGGTACTGTTTCCACTTGGTTATTTCTATACATGCAAAGTAGACCTTTAAAATGTTAACCTTACAAAAACAGACCATATTTTTTCACTCATTTGGCAAGGTAGAACAAAGTGTAGTAGTCCTTCTGTTCTCTGTCAGGGGCCCTGGAGAACACAAGGGCGATAAAACACGAAATCAAAACATTATTGCCCCTTATCTAACGCTGCAGTAACTGACCATTAACAAGCTGGGCTGCTTTACAAGATGCTGACCTTCACATCATGCCTTCCCCAGAGAATTAGTTTGGGTGTTTTTTACGTGTTTTAAAGCCTTACAGGGATTAGTCCATCTTATTTCAACTGAAGATAAGAACTTTGCCTTCACAGTTTTATTCTCATGATAAATCGGTTGACTCTTCTTTTCATTTGATGACCTGCCTAATGCAGGCCTGGGGGTGCATGCAGAATAGCAGAGTTTAGATACCATCTGTTTCAGCCTGTTGATTACCAGGGCAAGCTCCAGATTAGCTCATCACCTGACAGAGACTTAGAGGCTTGCAGCGCTGTGCAGAATCTGGCTGGCTGTACCACAGGTGAAAGTGAAAATAGTTTAAATCATTTTTGTTTAGACTGACCAACTTTTCCAATTTGCAAGTGGGAGCCTGGGAGAGAATTGTGCATAGATGTAAGGTTCACACAGGTTTAATATGAATGAAGCCTATACTTTTCAGAGCTGTAATTATTTATCTTTACACAAAGATTTTCATCTTTGTATGTTTTGTTTAATATTTGCTGCCCAGCTCCCTAGTCCATAGGCTGGCACAGGCAAGCGAACCAAAAACTACCATTTATGTTCCCAGTTATTTTGCTGTTTCCTCACTTTGCCCTGCCCCAGCTCCTGTGCACAGCCATAACTCTGCCTGCTGCCTTTTTCACTGCATGTTCAATCACCAAGTAAGTGCTTGGTCTGCAGATTAAAGCAAGAATTTGTTATAACAGACTGACACTGACAGTTTTGCTCCAAGACATATGGCAGGACACACGGTGTTGCTCCTTTAAAATGTGCACTTTCTGCCTCCTTGGCAGCCTTCTCTGTGTTCTCTCTGCTGCCTGGCACAAAGTGCCACCTTTGAGGGGAGTAACTTTACCATTGCTAACTTTGTGGGCTCTTCAGGGCCTGAGCTCCTCTCCTGTACAATCATTTGTATCTCTGCAGAGTAAATGCAAGACTTCAGTTTAAAAAGGTTCATCATACTTAATGATACAGAATGAGGCAAGTTGGAATAAGATACGGAATGATGGCTCAGACGGGAAAGGGGCGGATGCGTAATTAAAGTAATAATCATAAAAGGACTAAGGGATTTTGTGATTTTTATCTTCAGGCTGAGGTTCAGACAACTGATACCCTAATGTGCATTGGATCATTCAGAGTTCTAAAGCTAGGAAAAAACCTGTTGTCTACAGGGAAGATGGAAAATGTGTGGGTTTGGGGTGGTTGAAATGAAAATAGGGGATCTGAGTTGGTGGGTTTTGCCACACACCCCTTATCCTTCCTTTTGACTTGCTCAAGTTTAGCTGTTTGGGAATGTGGATCCTAAGTCATAAGCAGTCACTTGAAAGATCCCTGAAACAACAAGTTGGTGTTTCCTTAGGAACAGTTTTCTTCATATCAATCTGTGAGTCTTGTTCATTGTTAAACGGTGATGCCAGTTTTGATCAGAAGAGGCAGTGGGAGAAGGGAACACACACGTATTGACCCCATCCCTTTGGAAGCAGGAGCTTCCAGGGTGCAGTAACTTCTGGCATGCACCACTAGGTGTTGCAGTTAGATGCTGTCTGCAGTGCTGAGCTGCAGGAGCTCTTGTCTGGGGTTATGTTGCTTGTGCAAAAATCCAGCTTGTGAGCTACTGTCTTCTCTCTACCTGTGTTTCAGGAATCACTTCATTCTTTAATGGCGACACTGAGTTCTTCAAACCCTTTCTTTGTTCGGTGCATCAAACCCAACGTGCAGAAGGTAAGATTTTAAATGGTGTCCATTTTTTCTGTACATCTCAGGCCTAATCTTTTGCTACCTGTCTGGTTATTTACCACTTTTTGAAGCAGAGGGTAGCATTCTTCACTGATGTTGTAGAAGGCTTTCAAGGAGAAGGTACTAGGAAGGGCTTTCGAATTTTTTTTTTTTTTGCACGTGGATTATGTACCTCTTTAATAGTCATTGCCCACAACTCTGATGAATGACTGGCTGTAAGGAAGGTTATAAACAGAAGGTAGAAGGCTGCATTTTTTGTGTGACAACTCTGTGAGAGCCTTGTTAGGGAGAAAATATGAAAATTGCGAAGTTTGTTTTAGGTCACTAGAGACAGTGATTCAGATGTGTATAGAAAAACTGATGTGAATGACTCTGTTGTCAGACTCTTGGTCTTTCAATTCATGAAAATACCTAGAATTGTACATGCTGGATGTTTTGTTCTGTTTCAGATTTCTGTTTTTAAAACAGGCTTGGAGACTAAGGCTTTCAATATCAATTTGTCTTTTGAGTTACAGATAATGAAAGGCAGTGTCAAGATTTGCCTAAATATGTTGGAGGGCTCTCTAGAAATGAAGTGGTAATGGTACAGTAGTCATTTAAATTAGTAATGTTAGCCTGGTTCTGGTATCCTGGGGTTTTTCACGTCTGTTTTGGGCATAATAGACTGTTATTCAGGCATGGTCTGCTTTTGTCAAAAATACAACAGCCAGAAGTGCTAGTGAATCTGATTTATGGTTTTCACACGGCAACTCAGAGATTGGTGACTTTACTATAAATCCATATTTACATGTTCCATTTTTCTGGGCTGCCTAGGTAATCAGGATACTAACAAAACAGATGTGTGGATTTCTTTGTAGGTTTTTGTGCCACCTGGACAGTACATCCTTGACTTGACATGTTTTCATTTGCTGACTGTTCTGCTATTTGTGATGTGCCAAATAGCATGCAGATTTTGGGCACCTTAGCAAGAGGGAGCAGCCTGGAAGCAAATAAAAACAACTTTCTGTATCTTGAGGTGTTTGAGAGGTGCTCTGAGGTGTGAAGCCACCCAGATGGCTGAACCCACGTGGATGACAGAGCCCTGGCCTGTAGCTGGGATTTGTGAGCTTGCATGTTTAGCAAAGTCCCCGATCACAGAAGGAAGGCAGTTTTGAAAAGCTTGTCTGCTTCCCTTCTCTTGTTTCTGTCTGGAAGCCCCATGACCCTTAAACAGAAGGATTTCAGTAACAAACTCTCAGGTTTTCCTTATCTGTCTTTTCATACCTGACTAATAATGCTCATCTGCACAGTAGCAAAGGGACAAGGATTTGCTGTGATTGATGCAAGAACCAGGCACTTGTTGCATTTCCATAACAAGGAAAACACTGAGTTCCCACTCCTATATTCCTTGTTCTTCCAGTCTTTTCCCACTAAAATGTTTCATCCCTGGTAATTTTGGCGTGTTACTGTATCTGTGCACATATTTTACTACCACTAAAACACAGTTCTCACAGAATTAGCAGCTGTGCAAGAAGAAAAAGCTTGAGACAGTCTCTGTGGACCACCTCTAACTGCAGGAGTGCATGCAGGAACAGACTGGGAAATTTCTGTAGACAATCTGTTTCAATATACATATAAAATCTCACAGAAACCTTATACAAAAATGGTTGTACTTGTTTTCCATTTGCCTTTGTTTGATTGCAGATTTAACTTGAATTAATGACTTTACTAAATAAGAAATACTGTTTGAAGAACAAGAGTCAAGTGTCACAGAGCTTCTCTTTTGTAGCTGATTCAGTAGAAGACTTGAATGAAAATGAGGAGGAAAGGCATATATAATGCTTGTCAATGGCATTCTTCATTCAGGGAAGTGTTACCAAAATGCACCTTTAGAATTCACTGTTGGGAGTTTTGCTTGCTGTATGCTGCTCTGTCCCGCACTCCCTGTTGAACAGACACAGTAATTTTTAGTGCTGACCTCATGACATTGGTGGTGTCTCTCCTTCTGCAGCAGTGCAGGTACTGGAGCAGGCACAAAACCAGCACTTGGCTGCTGTGTACCTTTGCTGGATTTGTAGGTGCACATTCTGTTGAGCAGTTTGCAGTTTATCCCCTCATACATCCTCATGTCACTTCTTTTCAGTTAGACAAAGGAAAATAAGGTGACTCAGGTTGCTGTGAACCAACATGGCTCAGAGACACAGGAGCTGTGCATGGATTACCAGGGATCAGCTGGCTCACTGTGCAGGGCTGGTTAGGAAAAAATAAACTGCTTGAAAGATTTTGAAGTGGAGTAAACTTGGATCAAAAGAAAGTAAAGGTCCTCACTGAGCATTTTCCTCTGTGTTTTCCATCTGCAGTCATGGTGATATGGAATGATAAATGTAACTCAGAAGGTACTTAAACAGTGCTTGCCAAATACCTGTGTGGAAGAAAGGGGTGTTTTACTGGGTTTTTTTGTTTGTTTGTTTTTGGGTTTTTTTGGGTTTTTTTTTTTTTTTTTTTTTTTTTAATATACAGCATTAAAACAGAGCTGGACCAGAGAGATTTATCAAGGAGAAAGCTGAAATTCTCTTATTGCAGGCCAAGCCTCTCCATCTATCCAGTCCATCTGGACTGGATACAGATAGGGGACACACCTATTGGTGAACATCCTTTGTAACTGGAGGGGAGGAGCTGGGGGAACTCAAGAAATGTGTTTGAATTCTGCAGGTGAATGAAGTTAAGTAAATAGAAGTCAAATTCAAGCCTTTGAAAAGCAGAATGTATAGCAAGCTACTTTCTCTGCTGTTCTAGATATTGAAGCGTATTCATGTTGGTAGCAGATGTGATAATTTACAGTAATTATTTCATTGTTTTAATTTTTCTAAAGTTCAGTTTTTAAATATGTTGCAGTGGCAGGCAAAAACAATTCAGCTTAAGCAATAAACCACTAAACATTTACATATGAAAGCAGGTTCTACACTCATTAGTGCAATTTCCTAAAGGGAGCGCATGGAGTACGTGACCTTTTGTCACAAGACATTTCGGCAGGCAGGCCTCAGACAGAAGGACAGAGGACCCATTAATCTTTGGGAGACCCCAGAACAATCAGGGTATCTGTTTTCACAATTTCCAATCTGTTCTGAACTATCCATAACATGGAAACTTTTCCACTTGGTATGCTTAATGAGTGTTTTCTGCTAATGAAGTGTCTTTCTCCTCAGCTTTCCTTATCTTCACTGCAGCTGGCAGAACTATGTATCATTTCATCCCTTTGAACTTTAGCACATCTTTCTCTCTTTCTTAGTTTCATGTTTCTTTTTCTGTCTCCTGTTTTATTTGATAATGATTCCTCCCTGCAACCTTGCCTTTTCTGATCTCTTTCTCCTTTTCTTCGCATACTTTGAATTAAAAACAAACACCACCACAAAAAAAAAGCCAACAACAAAACCAAACCAACAAGAAAAAAAAAATAAGACTGCATTTTTAAAAGAATCTGCAGCCATTACTAAAATCATCAGCTGAGTGTTCTTCCAGCTTGCTGCTATTAATAAGTTGCTATGCCTTGGTGCTATTCAGGAGACAGATCAGAGTAAATTTAAGATCTAAACTACCTATTCAAGCGGTTTCAGAGGCAGAAGTTTTCCTGTTGCCCAGAAGCAGCCACCCTTGTGCAGCTTGGCTCAAGTGCTTTCTCAGGTTCCCTTTTCTATTTAGGCTATTTCTTGAAAATACATTGGCATAATCTCCAGTGGCATGATACTGGTATAATCATAGCAAGTGGCCCCACCTCCAGCATCCGCCTCAGCTGTTCTGGTCTCTCAAAACCTCAGTTATTACAGCTTGTTTTTATAATCCCCTGTTCTTGAGAGTTGAACAGGTTCAGATGTGGCCATTCTCTCCTGCACATAAATAGGTGCATGCACTTCTCTTTGGTTACGGATCTAAGGCGAGTTTGGTCCTGATAGACAAAATTCTGGCTTAATTATGTTTCACATGAAGTATTTGATGTAGACAAAAATTTCACTTTTTAAATTGTTTTTATGGAAAACTTGTGTTGATGTGTGCCACCAGGCAACAGGATTGCAAGGTCCCTACTCATGTCTGTCTGCTCATTTATTGTCTCATTCCTCTGTTGTAGTGATGGTCTTGTCACTGTCAAGATAAAAGCTGCCTTCTCTAAGACCTTGTGATCTCTAAAGGGACAATTCTGTTTCTCTTCAGGTTTTTATATTGACTTTTTTTTAAATCTTAAAATATAATTACTTTGGGTAAATAAGTGAGGCAAAATTAAACCTGTATTATAAAGCTAATGCAGGGTAGGGGCTACAGGGAGCAACAGGAAAAATGAAACTGGTAATGCCTTAGCAATTCAAAGGAAGACTGGTTGAAAAAAGTCTGTAATAAATTCTATGAGGTCTACTGCTCTTAGAGTCCTATCATGCTCCATATTCATTCTGGGAAAATTAGTATCAAGGCAATAAGATTGTTAACATGGCTTCTGGGGACAGAGCCATTTGAAGGGATCAAGGTATGGCTATTGGCACCTGCAGTGTACTTTGAGGCATAGGTTATTAATGACCATGAGACACCCTGGAATAGCAAGCAGTTTGTCCTCTAATATGAAATAAGATACAAACCTATTTTGCTTGGCGCCTGAATTAAAATTGTGTTCTTAAAATAGCTCTGAATCATTACAAATGTAAGTTTAGCATGATACCAGCCTAAACACCAGGTAGAAGTACAGCTCAGGAATGCAGTGCAAAGGAACAGTGATAGCAGAGCTTGACCCCATCTGCAAGGGTGATTGTGTGCAGGGTGTAGAGCAGGTACAAGTGCAGTAGGTGAGCTGGTTGTCAAGCTGGAATTGCAGTGGTGTCATATTGAGATTCGACTGTGTGAAATACTGAGTTTGCCTTCTAGGGAGATGGGTTGTTTTGTTGTTTTGTTTTTGGGGGTTTTTTTTGTTTCTTTTCAGAAATATGGATGAGAAAAGTGCAAGTCTAATACTGCATTGGGAAGAGCACTGACACATAATCTTGAAAGATTCAGGGAGAGAAGCTCTGAACTTCAAGGGTATTCTACTGTACCTGAAGCACAGGATTGCTAAGCATGTGGATAACTTTACTTTCAGAAGTCTTTATTTTAAAAAATTATCCTTAATAAGGTGCTCTAGTTCCAAACTTCTATGCCCATGTAGTTGTATACCAAGCATTTGCTTTATACAGTGACATTCAGCAGACTCTGGGTCTCCTTACAGGGGAGCATCTGCCTTATTGGGTTTTTAAAGATGCTGAGCCCAGCAGTTAAAAGCTAAAAAAGTGTTAGGCCCTAAATGGAGGTGTCTGTATGGTTTAGTCAGTTGCTAAGCCCTGAGGTAGCTCTGCTGCAGCATAGCTGCAGTGGTGTCTGGTATTGGGAGCTAGCAGATCATGGGGTAAATTTGACTTGCTGTCCATAAGGAAAAGGTAATAGATAGCCTGGTCACATTAATAGTTACTCTGTCATACTTTGAAAGTAGAGGAAATAGCTAATGTAGCCCAGGTGGAGCTGCTGGGTGTGTGTGGGGCTGTCTGTAGAAAGTTAAGGTCTAGCAGTATTAATTTACAGCTGTATAAGGAGCTCATATATTAGAGATCCTTATTGTCTTTCTTAAAATCTGCCTTTAATCTCAGTTGTTCTCAATAAATACTTGCTTTAAGAAAGCTTTCTGGCTGCCAATTACTGCTGTCATTGCTTCTGGAGGCAGCAGAGCCACAGGCTGTGAGCACAGATTGCTTTTGCTTGGGCAGCTTGGGTCAGACTCAGGGAGCTGCTGCTCAGGCTCATCATTTGGGAGAAGAGCAACTGTTTCCCAAAAACACAGCATGTTGGCCTGATCTAGCAGGTCAACAATTGCAAACTATTTATCCTCCTTACCCTTTAACTAGCTCATGAGGCTTTATTATTCACAAGCAGGAAGGCGCAGTCAGAAGGTGTGGTGTCGTGCCTGGCCAACGCCACTTAATTCAGCTGCCTGGATCTTGTCGCCTTGGGTTTTGCAGAATTACATAGCTTCCAATCAAGACTTGTGGAGTACATCCCAGCTGCATCATTTTCTGACACATCACTTGAGTAATTAGGTCAGGCGCTAGAGGACTCATTCCCTAGGTAAAAGTGGCAAGGAGAGTGGGTGTGAGGAAAGCAATTGCTCCTGCTCACAAAGTGCTGGCAGTAATGTAACGTGTGAATCTGAATCCCTGTCTGAAAGAGCAAGGTGTTTCGTGCTGTATGTAAGCCATGCCTCTCTTCAGTGTCCTCACTACCATCACTGCTGTGGTGCAGCCTCTTCTCTTAGTTATGCTGCCTGAGAGCCACTGGGTTGTCCCTTTGTCCCCATCTCAGCATATCCCTGCTTGCTGGGCTGAAGTAGGTCATTCCACTCTCCGGGCAGTCACCCAGACAAGGCATGTTCCTCTTCTTCATCAAGGTTTGTTGTCTGCTAAGCAGGGCTGACGAGGCATTCCTTTGCTAAGTGTATTAGGGTTTGTCTTTCAGTGACTGTGGTTAAGGGGTTTAAAATTGAGCTGTTTAAGGCTAGGGACAGAGAGCTGAGATGGGATGCTGCAGGCAAGGGAGCAGACACTGTGCTGTAAAGGTTGCACCCAGCTCCAGGCAGAGCAGGCAAGCAAGAGTTTTGCTTGTTTTGCAGCATGTACCATTTGGTAGGACTCTGTCCACAAGTGGTAGGAGCAATTTCTGTATTTTGGATAGTAACTGTGGCAGTATGTAAGCAGGATGGAGGGACACGTGGGGAGCAATTGCTGCTTTGGGAGGGACTTGGATAAGGGTGGCCCAGATGGCAAAGTATCAGAACAATTCTGTGGAAAAATCAAATGCCTAGGAATGGGATATTTTTAATGTGTAATGTTTGCTGTGTAGTTCAGTGTAATATCTAGAAGTGACAAAGATTTTGACTGCTTCAGCAACTGATCTGCCCGCAGCAGAGGATCTTACTGCCTACAGCTGACTTCAGTCACTACAATAATTCTTGTGTGTTGTGCCACCTGATGGATTTTTTTGTGGCTTATGAATTCCTTTATATGTGGCTATGTGGCATAAATTGACAGTCGTGGAGCTGCAACTACTGATCCAAAGTCTGAAGTATTTGCTTTTTATAAATACCAGCAAAGAACTTGGCTTTTCTTCCTTCTTGTGCGCTCTACCAAGCATTTGAATTGCAAACATTGTCATGCAAATGTATGTGTTGAAAAACTGTGTACTTCATCGAGCTCTGGAAGTTTTCTTCTTTAAGTACTACCAAAAAAAATAGTGCCCCCCATCTCTAAATGGCAATTTACATTCAAATCCTGTTTGCTGTGTTCTCATGGTAACTACTCGAAGGGAACATGCACAGTCCATGATAAATAGACATCTCTAGAGCTCCAAAAGCATCGCTGGCGTACAGAGCATTGTTCTTTAGCAAAAACTTTAAAGTTCACACATCTATTCCTTGCAAAGCTGTGTCATAGGGATATTGTGTGTTTTATCTCTTAAGGTTTAGGAATTTGCTGGCTGTGAAATATATTTACATTCTTGCTGCCTATAAGGTGAGATTAGCCCTCGTGTCCTGTTAGTCAGGAATATCTTCAGTGATTGCTGTAGAGCCAGCCCTCGCTAGGCTTGACTTCCTTTGAGTAGCAGCAGGAATGAATTAAGCAAGTACAGCCAAAGATATCACATGAAAGACTTGAAATACCAGAGCTGAAGAAAGCTCTGTTCTGTGTGTGTCTCTGTGTGTGTGTGTATGTGTGCATAGCTGCAAAAAAAAACCTGCTAAAGATTCAGTTTTTCACAATGGACGAACACTGAAGGGGGAAAACGTCTTAAAAGGTAAGGGGTTTAATTCATGCAGGTTTTTTAATTATTTTAGTCTAGCATACTTGAAGCTGCAGTGGACTTGTAGGAAAAGTACAAAAAGTACCTGGAGTTTGACTCAGCAAGCTGTACTGGAAATGTTTCTGAGCTTGTATTTTCTTTTAAAGAGGGTAAATGCATGCAGAATCGAGTTTATAACAAAAGAACTAAATTTACTGGTCTAATCATATTTTTGAACACCAGGAGAGCTTTGCTGCCAAGCAGTCTGCTTTAATAAATCACACTTTGTTTGAAAGTTAAAGGGGTGATTGTTTGCAGAGCTGGGAAAAAGTCGACAGAAGCAGAGCTGTGTGTGGAGATGGGGGAAGACCTCTGTTGTAGTGATGGGCTGCTTTCTGGGGAAAGATCTTTTCTGTTTATCAGTCCATAGTGTATATTCAGGAAAACCAGCTATGTGAAGCTAAGGATTATAGTATTCCTGCCATTTTTTAAGGCATAAGACATGTATTTTTGCATTGATTGCATGATAAAAAAGTAATACTAGGGAAAAGTGTATTCGGGATGGGGGGAGTCAAGCAAGGTATCTTCAGAACCCAGAAGTCTCAATTAATTTTGTTGTTTTCCTGGAGAAACTTTGATGGGGCACACTTGAAACGGTAATTTTTTTGCCGTAGAAATACAGGAAATGGAATATGCCTGGGGAAAAAAAATTACTCCAGTAGTAATGGAAAGGACAGCATAGCAGTTGGTATATTTTGACCTTCTTTGCTGTGTCAACTCTCCTTTCTGCCCCCAATGAAATAGCCCTCTAATACAGCAGGTAAAATAGTGCCGTTCACCACTGATTGCCTTTGCTTCTGGGAGCTGCACTTTGTGCCTTGCTTTCCCACTTAAAGTGCTTGTCTCTGCAAACATTAGAATTCAGCCACGGGGTAGAAAATTAGGATAAAATTGCTTGAGAGAACCTGTTATGAAGGGAATGGGTTTGATCCTGCATCATTGAAGTCTATGGGAGTTTTATTCTGGTCTCAAGAAGTGCAGCCCTAGATTTGCCTTGCAAATCTAGATGGAGGGTACATGATCTGATAAAGTGCCTATGGGACCAGGAAACAGTGTTGCCATAACTTGTAGTTGTTCTTCTCTCACTGATGTTAAAATATGTCCTTTTAAACCCCAAGTGGTAGCAGAGGTGGTAGGTCAAAATGTAACTGGTTTTGTTGTCTGCACATTGATGATATGTATTCAGTATTTCTTCTGCTAAATCTTCTTAGTTTTAGAAAAGATAAGATTTATTTAGATTCTCATTTGTTGGCTTATTCAAAAAAATGTATTTACAACCTGTAGCATAAATGAAAGCTTAACAACAGAGGTTATAACATAAAAAACAGATTAGTGAAAGTTAGAGTGCTGTCCCAGTTATTCACAGATTTTTGTCAAAGCTACCCTCAGAACAAAATCTGTGTGAAGAGGGGAAGGTAATGTTGTTTAAGAGTAGAACTTGGATCAGTTACTAAACCTTTTTCTCTTTGACTGTATCTATCTGTTTACATACATACTTACATGTGAGTTTTCTTAATTTATTATTAACAGGATGCAGCAAAGACTTCAGGGGGAAAGGGGAAACCTCACTATGATCCATTTGTAAGGGTTAAGTACACTTCAGAACATCTGGTGCCACCTCATCAGATGAAGCATTAAACACAAAATATTTACTCAAAGAGCATCAAAGTGTTTTATCTTTGCTGTCTTACACTCAGAATTTACTGTTTCTGGTGGGTTTAGGCAGTTCATAAACCTCAGTAGCAAGGCAGGTTCATTCCTGTCACTGTCCATAGCAGTCACGTTGTGGTTTCAGTTGTATGAAGTGGAATGTAGTAGCTGTAAAGTCTGAGTTTGAGGACATCATCAGAGCTGGAAGGATGGTCAGTTTAACCTACAGGAAGTTTTTGGCTGACACATTATGATGTTTTTGAGGTTGCTCTTATTGGTTTGTCTTCTCTCCACATTCCTAATGTGTACTCCCGGTTCAGACATCAAGGAGCTGGGCAGCTGGTGCTGCTTACAGGAGCTTTGCTGGGGAGGTGATAGCAGCACAATTCCTCAGGCTTTGTGGGCAGTATTTGTTCTGTTGCTGGGTCCCGAGCACCTCTGTGAAGGTGCTGGTTGCCAAGAAGCCCATTGCACCATGTAAATCATTTGGGACACTGGCAAGTTTTTGTTTTGCAGCCACCTTGGACTGTGCCATGCACCCGTGAGTATTATACAATATCTGGTGTAGAGAAGGCAAGTTTGTCACCATACTGATAGTGCTATGTTCTATTTCCACTGTTTACATGATGTAATCAATCATGGCATTTTTGAAACTCACTCTCTCAGTATATCTAGAAATCTCCTAAGGATGTGGCAAGTAGTTGCTTTGGAGGGGTCTCCAAACCATTATTAGTGAAGCAGAGATAATGTAGGTGGGTTGAGAGAAGACATCCACTTTCAGAAAGCCAGATACAAGCCAGATCATCTGTGATACTGGCTTTCTCAAATGAATGGCTGCCCCAGATTTAGCATGATGAGTGTGTCCATCTGCAGCTTGCCAAACACACTGTTTCTGCATACTTCATACTTAGCCAAAAAGAAACAGTGACCAGCCTCATCAATTAAAAGTAGTATTTCAAAGGGAGAAATGATGATTCTTATTAGAAGTGGTGCAGCACTTAAATTAGCTTCAAGGAAGTTTTTAATGTAGGCACGCAATTCACATGTCAAACAAAATTGCTTTTAGGAAAGCTGATTTTATCTCAAGTGTTCCCGTCTGAGTCAAGTATTAAGTGTTATGTTGGGTTGTATACTTAAGCTAGCCTAGGAATTTCTCAGGGAAGAAATGGCTGTTCGGCCATCTAAAATTGCATTTCCCTGTGACCCCTGGCATACACAACATAGTGCATCTCAAATCAGCCTGGTTCTTACAGGACATGTACATCTCATTGGCCTCAATGAGCTCTAAGCACACATGTAAATGCTTTGCTTAAGTTATTACTGGTTTGATGCTGCTTTGGCCAGCACCTAACAGAGCACCTGGAGTCATAATACCTCTTATCACACAGCTGTGAAGGGGAGAGACATTTGTGCAGCTCCCTTACAGTGCATGCCCAGCCTGAAGTCACAAATCATCTGTGCAGAGAAGACAAGACTTGGTACATCCATTGCTTCCAGTCGTGTGTGTTCCATGCAGCTGGCCAGTTCCCTGAGAAAGAATGCTGGTAAAGCAGCAGTGAAAATGCACTTAATCACTCATGGAGTCTCAACAGTCTGTTTTCACCATGATCAGAAAATATGGAAGAGGGATAGAAAAAAATCTACTTCCAGGACAAGAAGAGACAATATCTTATTTGAATGTGTCACAACAGATTGTAAGATCATGGGTAAGGGCAGGAGTTTTCTCCACAAAATCATCTTAAAAGTTGATAGAGTCAATCAAAAGTGTGGTTCATGTACCTAAGTGAAGATGGAGCTAAACCTTACTGAAACAAAGGGCTGTTGACCAGCATCCATGGCTGTGAATTGTGCAGGCTTGGAGGAGATGAGCAGTGGCATCACAATTAAGTCACTCAGAAAGCAGTTGAATGTTAGATTAGTTAGATCCTGATGTGCTGTTACCATTTATTATAATTCATTCTTTCTCTCACTCTTTAGATATGTATGTGTAGATAAATCAGTTAATAGCTACTTTGATTATCATATTGATATTAAGGAGGTTTATTGCCATTCATTTTGGATAACCCTGCACCATGCTAATAAAGCAAAGTGAATTTACTCCATAGTTAACTCTTACTTCACAGCTGTATAGGAATTGGAACAAAAAAGTCATATTAATGCTTGTCAATGCATTACCTGGTGCAATGATGTGACAGTGGTGGGGTGTTTTCTCTACTGAATGCAATTAATATCAATGCAGAAGACACAGGAGCTTCCTGCTGTTCTGGCCCAGGGTGATGTTGACTCACCTGTCTGTGGCCTCTGGAGCAGCACGGAGAGCTGTGATCCACAGCTCCTCCACCTTGTGTTTATATAAAATATGAAGAAATCAGTAAAGGGGCTTTTTGTTTGATTTACACTGGAAATTTCAGCATTACCAGAAATACCTATTTTGATTTTGATGTAGTTCTCAGAAACATCAAAGAACTGAAAGAGAAGACTCTCCAACTCTCAGCAGGACAATGGGATAGGACTGTTGTGTTATAACAAAGCTGTCTAGGGAGAACATATTTACTGCCTTTTCCTGTGAATTTAATGTATGCAAGAACAAACAACTGCCTTCTTTTTCTGCCCCTGCCCTGCAAACACACACGTACACACATTTCACTCTTCTTGTCTCTCGTCTAGTCAGTTGCAGGTCTGCAAAGCAAGTCCTGAGTATATAATGTAAAAATGTATAGGAATACAAGAACAGCAGCTCAGATTCTAGGAAAAATGCCAAAATTAGACTGACACTTTCTGAGATGTACTGAGATAGAAGATGCAGTAGTAATTAACACACTAGTTACATGGGATTGAGCTGGGCTGTTCACGTGGACCATCATGCTATTCTTGCTGTCAGCTAGATAAACATCTGTGCTGGTCACAGGGATCTCCATCACCTCTGTAAATTTGAATTTCCCATCTCTAGACTTAAAAATGGTCTTAAATGCAGTGTTACAGGGTTCCTGATACTTAAAGGAGATCTGCAGACCACACACTGCAAGTCTGCTGGATCCCCAATCTGGAACAGCCCTCTGGTACCCTGGGCTCCCTCAGGCTGAAGCAAGCCTTTGGAAATTATCCAAATCAGCCAGAGCCATGTGCAGCCCACTGGGGCATTTTTGGTGCAGAGGGGCTTGTGTGCTGGGCACTGTGGCAAGGGCCAGCGCAGGGAGCTGGGAGGCAGGGATGCTCCGGGAGGGCTGGGTAGCAGAGCCCAGAGGCAGCTGTGAATGGAGCCCTGTGCTGGGGTGGGAATAATCTGCCCTTTCAGTGCTGCCCGACCTCGGGTGTCCTAGCAACACAAAGCTGCTCGGCTGAATATTTCGTGGCGTTCCTCATTTGCACATATCAGATATTGGCCGTGATTTAAGCCTGGCTGATTTCCCATTATGGCTTTCGAACAACAGGCTCGGTACAGGAAGGAGAGGAGAAAGGGCTACTTAGGAGAAAATTTTGTAAAACCACATACTTTTTCTCGGCAGAGGAATGGCTCTGAAACATTTCCTTGCTTGAGAAAGCATGGAGCAGCAAGTCTGAGCATTACGTCAGCCTTGTGCTTTGTAGGCATCTTACATGGAGAGAAAGAACTGTGTGCAGGGGTAAAATGCATTGCGGAAACTGCTGGTGGCCTCAGTATTGAAAAGGGGGTATGATCAGTGCTGACTTTTTAATGTTTCTTGAATTTTATTTTAGTTATTTTAGCTATGAAATTGCAGGCCCTTGGGGCCTTACAACAAGCAGGAACATTCCACATTTAAATCAGCTAAAGCCAACTGACACTTTTATTATTCTAAATCTTGTAGTTTGCAGAGGTGTGATTCATGATTGTTGTGTCACACACAGCACAGGTTTGCTCACAAATCACTGAATTGACTTCTGATGTAGCAGTGAATTTTAAGTATTCTCTTTAAAGCAATGCCTCAAAATGGAAGAATATCAAGAAGTAAATGGCATTTGGACATGGGATCCTAAAAAGATAGTGTGTGATGAGATCTAGAGAAGCAGCAGGTGTGTGCACAAAACTGAAGATGGGAATAAAGTCAGATTTGGATTCAGAATCCTCTTCTACTCTTCTTGTGCTCTACAAGTGATGTCCCTTGTTGCTCTGTGGAATGCAGTGTTAGAGCCCTCCACCCATGAGCTGGAAGTGAGGTTCTTCCACCCCATCCTTTTCACTTAACCTGCATTAAAGAAAAGGAGGCAATAACTCTCTATCCTCTCTTCCCTTGTGTGTAGCTGTGGTCTGAAAAGAGGTTGCTCAGTTTTGGGTCACCAGGGAGAGCAAAGAAAATTTGCGATCAAAGTTATCTGCAATACCATTTGGGGATGTACTGCTGAAGTGATCCTGTGTTAGCATGTCAGTGAGAACTGGCTTCTTGGAGGGTTTCAAGGGTGAGATTGCTTGTAGTAACAGTGCACCAGGTACTAGAAACACACAGGATTAGGTTCTTACACAGATTGCTACAAGATTTTACAGCCATGTCAGCCTTGGCTGTGCAAGAGGAAATTAATCTTAAACATGTTCTCTCAAGTATTTTCTTAGTTTTTTTCTATTCTGTGATGAACCTTTGTCTCTTTTGGGAATAAATGCTTGATACCAACCACCATTGTCTGAAGAAATCCTGTTAGAGAGACCATGGTAAAACATGTTTTACTGCTTTTAAGCATTTAATAATGCATTTATGTGCCCAGCCTGACAGTAAATTGTCAAATGACAAAAAAAAAAAAAAATCTTGTAAGATATGGATACAAACTCTGTCATAGAGAAGTGACAGTACAGTGGAAAAATTAAAACAAGAAAAAAAAAATACTCCCCCAGAAAAAAAAAAAAAGGGTGATGTCTCAGTTTGTATAAGTTATTAGATGACATGGAGGGTCAGGGTTTCTCCCTGCAGCTGGTCTGTGTGCAGCCTCAGCAGATGTGGAGTGGTGTGTGCACAAATCTTCTTAACCTCTAATGAACAATGGAGATGCTGGTGTTGGTTGTCTTGACATGGGGTTGGTAAGGAAGGATAGCTGTCCCTGCAATTAATACCTCACAGCATGTTTCTTCATGGTAGGTCTGGGGCTCAGGCAGCCTGATTGATTTTCTTCAGAAGCCTGCTGATTACTCACAATGTGGGGAGAATGAGGCCAGATTGGGGTTTAGTCTGCAGGGACTGGAGGCTTTAGTGAGGACGACCTCAGATGAAATGGCAGCAGATTACACACAGGTGGAAAGGAGGGTCCATGAAAAGTTCCAGCTGGGGTCTGTGCTGCGAGTCACACCTTCTGTCACTGTGCTGAGACCCTGCCAGCAAGGCTTCAAACCTTAAATCCCTGTTTCCCAAATGCTTTTAATTGCCTGTCTCACATGGATGGTCCTGCAGTTCTGGGACAAACAGCCCATGGGACTTGCTGTGAATTTCAATGGAGGTCCTGAATAATGTATTCAAACAACAAGGGTTCACTTCAGCTGAAAGTTTAGGCAATCACTTACAGAGCTCTAAATATGCCCTTAGAAAACTTTGGTCTCTCCAGCATTTAAGCCTGTGCCTTTAACAGTCCGTTTCTATTCCATGAAATTGTAACCAGTGTGTAAGAAATAAGTCATTCTGAGTAGCTAGCATTCCTCTGGGCCCATATGAGAGAGGTAGCAAATCCTGGCTTCCTTTAGATGAAATTATGGATACCTTTAAAAAGGAAGGTTCACAAAGAGGCTGTTGTATATTTACTCAGGGATAGTTGTAGTCCATACAAACCAAACAGAAAGATTGAAATGCAAGAGTACAGGGACAATAACTAATAAAACCTATATTAAATAGCCCTGCAATTGTGATTTTATTGTTGCTGATGAAAGCATTGAAATCATAGCAAGCCAGTCAGAATAATTTGAGCATCTTTTCCCCCAACAAAGTAGCTACTTCCAGCTCTTCTCTTTGCTGAATATAGTCAAGCAGGACCTGAAAAACAACCGCAGCATTTTTGTGGATGGATCTAATTCAACAGTGTTTTGACCTAGTTGAAATCTTTAAACACTAGTGCAAATAGTCAGTGTAGCACTGCACTACCTCATGGCTCTTAAATGGGCTGCAGTCTTAAACATGTCCTTGGGATGCCCTTGCTTGTAAAGTAAGCTGGGTGACAGGCTGCATATAAATACAAAAGCATTTTCACATTCATTTATTGAGGCTCCTGCTTTGACTGTTTTGGTAGAGTAGAAGACTTCTAAAATTACAGTGTTCCCTCTATGCAGTACTATTTTTAGCACAGGAAACTCTAACCAATGGCATGAGAGTGGCTAATTTTGCTGTCTGTCTCTTATCTGAAATACTCAGGGCTGCAAGATGAGTGATGCAGGTCAGATGCAGTAGTAGGAGTTGAAGTGATCAGCTAATGGTGTAAATGATTGCTGCTGGTAAATGCAGTGCTTTCAGGTTCAGACCTGTAGAGACTGTAAAAGGAGCCAGCATGTCATTACTGAGCTTGCAGTGAAATCTGGCATGGAGTTTGCAGCAGAACTTTTTTGAGGCAGGAAGATTGTAGCAATATACCCATGTTCTTTTTCTAGCACCAGCAGTGTTAATAATTTTTAAAGGCTATTCCTGGATTTTTGGGGTGGGTGTATGGAAAAAGGCCAGGAGAACTTTGAACATGTGAAACACTTACTGTTGTTTCAGGTTTATTGAAATATTCCTTGACTTGCCATAGCCATACAGTAGAAATCCCAAATATATCATAGGTGTGGCAAATTCTTTGTTTTTATTGTCCTGTATTTTTATGGTGTTTATCTGGACACAAGTACTCTGGGACAGTAAGGGAGCGCCTTCCAAAACAAAGCAGGCATCAAACTTGTGTGTGTTTCAACCCAAACCTGTTCCAGTTGTTCCATGATGGCTAGAGAAAACATGCTAGAGAAAAATGTAGAGGGTTTCTTCCTTTGAAATAGGCTTTTAGGTGAGTGGAGCTTGATGCTCCAGGTCCTTGGGCAGGATATGCACAGGTTTTAATGCTCCTTGCTTTATGTGTTGGAAGCACATAAATTCTGAGGTTGAAAATCTGTTTAATAAACTGTTGTCATCAAAACTGATGGTGCAAATGACTGGAGAAATGATGGCTAGAAAAGCAGGGGGTGAAATTATTTGTTGGAGGAAGGGGGATGACATGCACACGGCTGCAGTCTCCAGGTGTGACAGGCCTTATCCCTGCCTGTCCTGGTGTCATAGAGCATTTTCCTATTGTAGACAAGGGCATTTCCCTTTCACTTCTTTCAGGTTACTGGCGTGAATCCTTGACACCAGTAAAGGCTGCCAAGCAGTACATTTGGATGAGAATCACTGAGCATAATTTGGTTTAAAAAGGGCAAGCAATGGGCATGCAGAATTCTTCATATCAGTTCAGCTAGATTATAAATATTAGAAATTAAATTAATCACATTTTTCAAACTTGTCTGTAAGGAAAGCCTGGCACTTGTTTTGATTCATAGAGCTGTTGACTGAAATCAGAAGACCCTGGGGAATGTTTCAGAAACATCTTGCTTAGTAAGTCTTGCTATTTCTGACAAAATATACACATTTGTATGTGAAAACTCATTTCAAACCCCCTATAAAGCAGAGAAAGACTGGCCTCTTGTTAATTTCTGGTGGTTTTCTCCAGAGCAAAACTGCCAGGATTTCACTTTAGGAGTGAAAGAGCAGATTTAAAGAAACTAAGACATTGAAAAGAAGTTACTGGTGTTTAAATTTTTAAAAAATTACTTTTTTATATCTTACCTGTTTCATTTTTTCTTTCTCTGCATGTATCTTCCACTAAAGGCTTTTCTAAGCCAGGAAAATCAACAATTTTAAGACACAGTAGCAAAGCTGACATAGTTCTGCTCAAGTTCTTACAGAAGCAAGGGAGTGGGATTTTTTTTTCTTTTCTCTTCTCACCCCTGTCCCTCTTGCCAGTCTCCCTGTGAACTCCCTCCCTCCTGCTTAAAGTCTGTGAGGGCGCTGTAATTTGTCATTATTGTGCCTGTACTCTGGTGAGGCAGCCAGGAGTTCAGGGAGGAAGAAGGATTTACACAGGGTGAAGTCAGGTATGCTCTGTGTTTCAGCAGATGATTGATTTCTGTGCAAATGATGCACAGGACATAAAAATGTTGTGTTCTCTGTGTTATTCAGACCTTGGGGTCTTCACTAAAGATACTGTCCGAGGAAAGGGGAAGAAGAACAAATTTTTTTTCTTAAAGCTCAGTCAAGCTGTAATCTGAAGAACTATTTTATTATTAAAATTACACATAGGTGTTAAATGTCTGTCCTAATGGCTGCTTCTAATTGTGATTTCAGGCAGAAGCTTTGCCCTCTGGGAGAGTCACTATAGATCAGAGCAAGCATTTAGCAGCCAAAGTCTCGCCAGTTGAGACTCCAGGTCATGCTCAAGTCTTGGCTTTGGTGCTGTCTGCTGCAAATTCAGTGGAGACTTTTAGATCCAGGAAATAATGAATTACAAGTTGTGTCTGCAACACAATAAAAAAGCACCTTTATCATGCAGAACAGACCTGGCTTGTAGTTATTAATTTCACATTGATATTGCTCAGTGCCTTAATATGACTTGACTGATGTGATTCTAGCTGTTGTTCAGTGATATTGTGTGCTGGAGTGGTTCAGCACCGCCATTCCATGATAAAAGTGAAATATCTATTGAAAATTTAGTTGATTGCATCTCAGAGACAATTTTGAAAGCTTGCATCTCAGAGACAGTTCTGAAAGCTATCTGTTGACTTTCTTTTCTGTTGCCTTCTCTTTGTAAATTTGATCTTACTTTGCAGAACTCTTAGTTTTAGGAATTCAATTTTTTACTGTGGAAGATGTACTGTTTTAAAATCAGTCATGGCTCTGCTGTCTATCTGAAGTTTTCCTAGACAATACAATTGCTTCCCAAGTTTTCGTTTGTGAACCAAGCCAAGCGTTAACAGCAGTACTGGCAGAAATTCAGCAGACCCCAGAGCTAGGTCCTGTCCTGTATTACTTGGGTGTCAATGGGAAAGTTAGCTTGCTTCCTACAGGAGGTCTGAAGGAGCAGAGTAAAGAGGGAAGGGTGATGATCAGCTGCACAGGTAACCCTTTGCATGGAGATTTGACACTATTGCAAGTTTAACTCTTGCTGCACCAAGCAGAGTTCAAGTGGAAATGGTTGTCACTCTGGCTGAGAAGTGTCTGCAGTTCAGTAGAGGGATATGTGCATTTCTTGCACTCTAGTTCAATAATGGCACAGACAATTGATTTCTTTAATTGTGAGGAGTCCTGCTAGAAGTTATGCTTAAGGTTATCCCTGCTATGGGTGGAGGGGAGGAATCTTTTCAAGTTTCACCTTGAAAAGCATAAGAGATAAATCTCTTATCACCAACCCTCTGTTTTCTCAAAGCAGCCATACTTGTTGCAGATGTAATTCCAATGATATGCCAGGAGGATTTGGCCCTTCAATTTAATGTCTCATGTGTCTGTGAGTAATTAAAAATAGCAAGTAATGTAAAGTGATGGAGTAGACATTTAAAGTGGTTGATTAAAGTTGCAATGGTCTCTATATTGTCCTGTGTTGATAGCATGCTAACATCTCTTGCAATGTTTAATGCTTTTTTTTAAAATTGCAGGTGTTTGAAGTTAGGTGTCGGTGTGACATTTCCACCTTCTGGTGACAGAGCAGGGCTGTTTCAAACTTCTGTAGTTGTAGGGAAAATTTTACCAAAATGTTTCTTCTTCCTCTGTGACTCAAGTTTTTTTAAACAGTAACATGAGCTTTCAAGCCAGGTGTGGTGCTGACTTTTGGCTTGTTAGGTGCCTGGAGGTGGCAATAAAAGGGTTAGGTGATACATCAGCCATCTGTCTCTCAAAGCAGGAGCTGCTCCCTTGCAGAGTGAGAGGCTGCCTAGTGAGAGAGACATCTGTCATGTCACCAGCATTTTGCCTGCCTGTGCTGCATCCCCACTCCCATCCATGCATCTTCCTCCTCACCACGGCACACAGAAAATACTATTATGTTTGCAAGTCTTGAGAAAAACTTCACCTTTTGAGAAAGCAAGTTTGGGTGGGGTAAAAGGACTAAAGGTAGTTTTAGTGTTAAAGAAAAAAAGAAAAAAAAGAGCTGTGGCAAGCATCAGCCTTGAGTTACACAAGGTGAAAAGTGAAAGCTTTTCCTTGTGATTTCTCTGTGTACATCTGTGTCCATTCCCTGCCTTTCCCATCAGGCATCATCAGCCACCTGCACCCAAAGAGGAGGCATGGACATGCAAAGGGCAGCTTTGCCAGACTGGTTCCCTGACACTTGGATGCCATACAGGGGGCACATCCAGGAAACCCTGTTGGCAATACCAGCCATGGCAATATCGATGCCCTCACTAAAAGCATTCATGCTGCATGTTCACTGAAATACGGAGATTTTACTCACCATGGAAAAATCCAATGAAACATGTTGTTGAGGGAGATGGGTTTGTTCCCAGCTTTCACAGAAAAGTGTTCTTCGTCTGGTGTCACCACTAGCACACAGTGTTTTGTTTCATGAATAAAGGCACTGATGGAAAAGGTTATACTGGATAGTGAAAATGAGCTTTTGAGTCTGTGCTTTCCTGAAGGTACAAGTTAAAATTTGGGGGTGTAATTTATTTGTTAAGTTGAATTTATTTGTTAAGTTAAAATTTGGGGGAGTAGTTCATTTGCTGATTTGAACAAGAGGCATGATTAAAGCCAGTTAATAAAAGCCAAGACAGTCCTCTGACTGACAGTTTCCCAGGGCTTGATCTTGCTGTCACTTTTGTCGGCTGAAGAACTTCAGATCTTTATGTGAACCATTGGCTGTATCTGTGAAATCCCACCTCCTGAACGTGCAAAACACTGAACACTGTGCTCCAGCTCTGCAAATGGCTGCGGAGGAGGGTCAGCTGATGGGTTAAAGTGGATGATGATAACTCATGCTGATGAATTAAATGGTGTGTTTACATGTGGTGGCATTTCCGTATGGGGGTTGCCCATGTTTTGCCAGGCAGCAATTAGTGCTGTCTTGAGCAGCTTTGCATGGCTCTGTCTGGGTTACCTCAAACCATGGTGAAAATCCAGGTGACATGGGGGGTTCTCAGATGGGCTGAGGGTATTCCTGAGGCTCCCAATAGCAGAACCATACTGATCAGTAGTCACAGGATTGCATAACTGAGTGGCTGGGGAGTTGTCTGTTTTCTGAATGGAAAACAATGCTGAAAGAGCTGCAGGCAAACTAAGGGGAACTTACTTGAGATGAGCAGGGGGGATCTGTTTACACAAGAGAATATTTCTACTGTTCAGAATAGCAATAAATAGAAACTCTTTTAAATACAGCTTATTTAAGATTTGAGGTACCACTGGCAAACTTTGCTCCGAATCCATAGCAGATAATTGTCAATACACTAAAAATTGAATATTTTCTGTCCTTCTAGTTTCATTTTTTTATTACATCCATATGGCTTGTATTTGAGTATCTTCAACATTTGGAATCCTCTACAGGGACTTTAAATTCAATTGCTAAAGAAGCAAAATAATCAAGCTTATAGCTGTTGACCTGTTAACTGCCTGTACTTCTTTCTGTTGTTTCCACCTGCACGGCAATAGCCTACAAATACACATGAAATGGAAAGAGACAGCTGATGAGATTAAATGGCTGTAAATGTCCTGTCTATGGAAATTATATTCTGTAATTACCCATGATTTCCATTCTGTAGATATTTTTATATACTCAGGACTGCTAATATCCTTTAAGACATTGTGTAGCCAGTTATTAGGCTTTGCGCATTTCAGATTCATACAATTTGCCCTTCTTTATTTCCCCTGACATCTCTAACCATTGCTATTAAAATTGTTGTTTTGAACCTGCTCATTTCAGATGCCAGACCAGTTTGATCAGACAGTGGTGCTTAACCAGCTGCGCTATTCTGGGATGTTGGAGACGGTCAGGATTCGGAGGGCTGGTTTCCCAGTCCGGAGGCCTTTTCAAGACTTTTATAAAAGGTAAACACACTGACTTGTGGACTTCAAGTGTAAGTCAATATTCCCATGTTGAGGAATAAAAGTAAAAAGAATCATATGACAAAAATAGAACTTAATCTCTTAGATGAAGCAATTAATACTTTTTGGTTGCCAGGTATAAAGTCCTCATGAGAAACTTAACCCTCCCCGAAGATCTAAATGAGAAATGTGCCGTCTTGCTTCGTCTGTATGACAACACAAGCACTGAATGGCAGCTTGGAAAAAATAAGGTAAAATAACCTGTGCATACTGTGGTGCTGGTGCATATACAAAATTAGGGGACAGGATTTAGACTGCACAGCTGCAGAGATGTAGTTCTAATGGTAATTATTTCTGGCCTTTAAAGAAGCTGCGCATGCCTGTTGGTGCTCTTGAAACTCTCAAAGCAGCAATTAATGGTTGTGCAGAGGAATTTGCTGTCTCAGGCATTTAGAGACTGACTGGTGATTTCAGTCACAGAGAAAGAGTCCACCTGAAATTTCTGTCACTGCTTACAGGTGGTAGCACTGGTGAGGATCAGAACTTAAAATGCAGTATTTGGATTTTTTAATTTTTTAAAAGTAGGGAACATGTGGGGAAACTGTTTTGTTTTGCAGAGAGCTCCATTCATACTAGTAAACTGACCTAACCAACACCTCTTCAGTGGCAGAAATCAGGGGGAAGGATTTTAGTCAGTGTTCACATGGCAGAATTGAGCTCCAAGTGTGTTTGCCATCCTAGTCTGAGAGTCTTTTCTAGAGGTACATTAGACCTTGATATGTGTTCTTCCAGAGAACCTGACCTTCACCCACATTTTTTTTTCTTTAAAGAAAAAAATCAAATCATTTTAGAATAAATTAAAAAAAAAAATTTTGATTTGAGAAATAAAACAATCCAGGTGTTTTTACATGTTTATTTTGCAAGTTCAATTGTAGACAGCAGCTTGTGATTTGTGCTCTTAGATTTCAGCAAATGATATGAAAGCATTGCAGACTCGGGAGAAGATTCCCCATTTCAGGATTTGAGATCTTCTAAATATTAAAAGCTTTTTTAAAATGCTTTTTAGTGCTGTAAGGTAGCAAATATATTTTGTAAAATCTGATTTCTGAAGGAAATGCTCTTCCTCTTCTCCCCACAACTGGATGGTTTGGAAGGGTTTCTTCTCTTCCTCTATGCTTAAGGACTCTTAGACTTGCATTGGGAAAGTTGTTTCAATCATCTTACATCTTGCATTTCTTATCTAAAATATTCTGATGACAATTGATGTCATCTTCCGTCCCATTTTTGTAGCCAGTGGCTCACAAATAGCAGAGCTGGGATGTGCATCCCATTCTATATCAGATGTAGCATATTAAAAGTATTCATGCATGAACCCTGGAGAGTGCTCTGGCATCTTAGGGACACATGTTTATCAGAAATAGTTTTTAATCAACTGCTCATCAGGACCTCAGCAGGAGCCAGAGCTCTGTTGTAACTTCCCTTACTGAGGTCTGGGCTCATCCTCCCCCAGGAGCTGCCTGTGCACTTGTGAGACTGCATAAGCAGGAGAAGAGCACAAGAGAACGCTGCTTTCAGGCTGAACATGGGATGAGGCACTGTCCTGCCCCTATATTATTTTAGAGGGATAATAATGACATTGCAATAATTTGGCTTCAGTGTGATTTTTTCCTTGTCTTTTATATCCCAAGCTGCAATGCACCTGGTCAGGAAAAGGCATTAGTCTGAGCTTAACATCTGCTTACCATCCATTTATTGTTCCAGAAGTAGCTGAATGCTTTTCTGAAGAATTTTGTTGTGTTTTTGAAAGCCTGTGTGTAAAACAAAGAAAGATTGCCCACTGAGTGAAACAAAATGCTTTTTCCATGACAGAAAACTTAATCTAGAAAGAGCTGCCCAGTGCAGCTCTGACATTGGGACTTTGAGACTTTCTGTGAGACTTTTTCTGTTCCTGTTTCTCGGGTAACTTGTACTAGAAAGTCCCTTTCTAGCTTTGTTCAAAACTCACAACTGTTCCTGTCCTCGAGAGTGCTGCTTTGGCTTTGATGATGGGCTTTTTTCCCATGTAAACACAGAGGAAAAACCAGCTTCTTTTGCATGTGAACACCCCCAAAAGTCAAAACCAAACCCAATCCACCCCACTGGGTTTGGTTTCTGGGTTGTTGTTTTTTGGTTTTTTTGGGGTTTTTTTGGGGGGGGGAGAAGTTGGAAATGTGAGATTATTTTGTTGGGTTTTGGGGTTTTTTTTCACATCAAGAGAAAACACCCAGCACTTCAAAGATGCATTCCTGCTTTTAGATGTCTTTGCAGCCCTCCTCCCTTAGCAGAACCCACCCTGTCCATGAGCTTTCCTCATCCCCACGCTGTGGTGTGCAGCCTGGCTCTCATCCCACATTATCAAAGTGTCACTGAACTGGCTATTTCCAGCTGCCCATGTGTGAGGCAGCAGCATGCCAGGCTGTTGTCACCCGTAGCTGACACCAGCATACTTGGCCTTTAAAAAAGAAGAGTTGAGAAGAGCTGGAAAAAGCGCTGACAGCAGATAGCTCACCACTATGTGAGTGTGTGGCAAAGAGCAGATGTCAAGGCAGGTGGAAGAGGGAAGCTGCCTCCCCCGTGCTCCTGCTTGACTGGAGAAGCAGTTTTACTCATTTAAGGCAAAACTGGCTGTGTTAGCTCAGTTTATGTCAATGCCATGTGCTACAGCTGCCTCTGAGAGGCACTAGGAAGTGCAGGTGAATGGTCCAGGTTAGTGCTTGGAAGAGAGCCTGGGAAGCATTCTGTCTGTGGGAGGGTGGCCAGCTCTGGTGGGGTGTCTGTCAGCTGCTCTCTCCATGTAATGTCAGGAAAACACAGTCATGTCCACTTAAGCATGAAGGCAGTCTCATTTCTGCCTGCTTCTGCAGTCCTGTGGCAATGTCTTTCGAAACGGCAAGCCTTGTAAGGGGTTGTGGAGCCTGATATGCCTGTGAAAAAAGTAAATTACCAGGGTGGTATTTCTGCCCCTCTGATTAGAAAGTTCATGCTAAGCCCTGCAGCTTCTTTGACCTGTGTTACTCTGGTGGGAAAGGCTGCTAAAGAATCCAGTAATTATGTTACATTTGGGAAAACCCTGCTCCTAATTAAAAGTTACAATAGAGTAATCTGACCCTTCCCATTGAAATCCAAAGTTAGAGGACCATCTGCAGGTGTTTTCTTTTAAGAGGACTACATTTTGTTTTTCTTTGTTCTGCTGAGGAAATAGTACATTTTCTCTGAATTCAAAGCTGACGCTTGCTGCTTAGATTGTTTTGGCTCCCCCTTAAATATGGTGCTCACCAAAATTTGTTAAGTCAGAAGTTTTCTTATGTAGGTGTTTCTCCGGGAGTCCTTAGAACACAAGTTGGAGAAGCAGCGAGAAGCAGAAGTCACCAAGGCAGCAATGATCATCCGAGCGCACATCTTAGGTTATGCAGCCCGGTAAGTGGTGACATGAGAATATTAATAGCAAGGATTTTAAATAAATGGATGAATTGTCAAGAAGTTAAATCCTTCTGACACCATTCTCAACTTTTCGTAGGGGCCAGGCATTCAAATCCTGTAAGTGGCTTTTGAAAATAGCAGCTGAAAATATCCATGAATAATGCAATGTTTGAATTGTTTTAATATAGTGAATGGGACAATACAGAAATTTGGAGGTCAGTCAGTATCCATCTGATTGTATCATGGCACTAGAGCCATGGTGGGAACTCTAGTTGGATGGCACCTAGTAGGGCTGCCCAAAGTCACCAGCTGTGATCCTGATTTATCTTTGCTTCTTGATGGTAAGAAAACAGAAGGAAAATAAAACAAATCTATTTAATTCTTGGAGAGCCAAGACATTATGCTACTGATTAATGTTTGACTTGATTACCTGGCTTCATGCATTATGTGTTAGGTGGAGTTGTTCATCCCATCTATTTATTTCTCTGTTTTTCCTATAAGTCAGTTGAGGACAGTTTAAGGAAGCTTGTTTGCATAATGAGGTCATTTCTTTTCATGTGCTTATTAGTCCTGTTCTTATATTCTGACCAGTATGTTACTTAAAAACAATATTCCTTTTTTAATGCCAGCTATCCTGCTATGCATGGTCTTTCTTTTCAGAGATGTGGGATGGCTGTATATATTCTTTCTCTGCATGTGTGCACACACACAGAACTGTCTTTTTAGCAGCTCCTTGGCAGGGGCATAAGAACATGTAAGACATGTGCATTTCCTTAATGAAGACACACACAGCGCTGTCAAGAGATGAGAGAATCTTGCTTCTCAAAGGGAGAAGAATGTGAACAGTGGGGGAGCTATGACAGAGCTAGAACTATCATGGGCTCACTATTGCAGGTCACCATGGCAAAATCCCTCGCAACTGTTTCATTACAAATTTGCTTCTTTTTTTTTTCTCCCCCCCAGAAAGCGGTACAGAAAGGTTCTCTACTATGTGGTTGTGATACAGAAGAACTACAGAGCATTCAGTGGTAGGAAGAAGTTCCTGTGCCTGAAGAAAGCAGCCACAGTCCTTCAGAAGCAGCGGCGAGGCCAGCTTGCTCGGCGTCTTTACAGGGAGCGACTGGAGGAGAAGCGGAGACAAGAGGAGGAAAGAAGAAGAGAGGAGGAAGAAAGGTGCAGTCTCTGGCTTACATCACTCTCCTGCCTGTGCTCTATTAGATATTGGTCTGAAAGCCTTTATTTCAGGCTATTCTTGAACAAATGGTGTTGGAAACCTTTGCTGCTTTTGCTAGAAGACCTATATAGCTGTCATGGTGGTTTCATAGTCACAAACATATTCGTTGTGATCTTATTTTTGGCTGTCTTTTCCAGGTGGCAGATGATCTCTGTAAGCTGAGCTATTGCCATAGCAAAGGAATGCCATGAGCTTATGTTGAGCTTGATTGACTGACTTTTTTTCTTCACTCACTTTTAGGGAAAGACAAAGGCAAGAAGCAGAGCGTCTTGCCCAGCAGGTAAATTACATTCTTAATGCTTTCAGCCACCCTGTTTATTTGAGTATCTCAACCCAGCAATTAAAAAAATAAAAGGTACCTGTAGCATTAAAACTAAACTAATTACAGGAGCTGGCAGATAAAGCCAAAGGAAACTCAATATAGTTTGCATGGAAATTTCTTTCACCTGATGCTTCATTTAATTTCCAGCAAAGATTGAATTTTCTGTATATACTAGAACTTCTTTTCCTCAGCTATCTCTGAGTTAATGTATTCATGTTTTAGTTTGTTTCTTTTTCTTTCCTTTTCATTTCTTGCTGATGGAAGATAGGGCTCCTTTTAAATGAATGAGCATGGTGGAATGTAGAGCTTTAGAAATAAATTTTAAAAAACAAGCTTGCATTTAGGGGTCTAACTTGATTTTATTTTTTTTTTCATTTTACTTTTATGCAGGCTGAAGAAGAAAGAAAGAAGCAGGAACTGGCTGCCATTCAGAAAGCTCAGAAGGAGGCAGAACTGAAGCAGGAGGTGGAGAAGCAGAAAGAAAGCAGGCAGGTGGAAGAAATCCTGCGTCTGGAAAAAGAAATCGAAGACCTGCAACGCGTGAAGAAGCAGCAGGAGCTGTCCTTGACAGAGGCTTCATTACAGAGGCTGCAGCAGCGCCGAGATGAGGAGCTCCGGCGGCTTGAGGACGAAGCGTGTCGGGCAGCCCAGGAGTTCCTGGAATCTCTGAACTTTGATGAGATTGACGAATGTGTCCGAAACATTGAGAGGTCTCTCTCTGTGGGCAGTGGGTATCCTGCTGAGCTGGCTGAACAGACTGGAAATGCCTGCAGTGAAAAGCCCAATTTTAACTTCAGCCAGCCATATCCTGAGGAGGAGGTAGATGAGGGCTTTGAAGCCGATGATGATGCATTTAAGGATTCGCCCAACCCGAGTGAGCATGGCCATTCTGATCAAAGGACCAGTGGCATCAGAACAAGCGATGATTCCTCAGAAGAGGATCCTTACATGAATGATACCGTGGTGCCAACAATTCCTGCTGCCAGTGACACCATGGTCATACCTCCTGCCCACGACACAGTGAGTCTCCACAACTCTTCCAGCGGCGAATCCACGTACTGCATGCCAGAAAATGTATCCTGCAGACCCCCAAATTCTGTGGAACTTATTTCTCCTGATGGAGACTATGATTACGACCAGGACGATTACGAAGATGGTGCTATCACTTCTGGCAGCAGTGTGACCTTCTCTAACTCGCACAGTAGCCAGTGGTCACCCGACTACCGGTGTTCCGTGGGGACGTACAATAGCTCTGGAGCATACCGGTTCAGCTCTGAGGGAGCTCAGTCTTCTGTAAGTAGCAGTGTTTATATTACCTAATAATTGATAGGTGCTTTCTGATTTTTTTTCCCCTGCTGTGCAGCTGTAGATTCACTGTAGCTGTTCCTAGAAAACATTGTGTAGCTTAATTTGCTCCGAGCACCTATGGAAATAGTAGTCTGTTGCCATCTAGATGCCGCTGGGGTGAGTGCATTAGAGTCAGAGGCTGCTCAGATGCTGTTTGCAGTCCTGGGCTTTTGCACAGATATGGTTTTAACTGCTTTAATGCAGCACTGTGTGTTACTTGGTAAGAGCTCAGTGCACAGCGAAGTTCTTCTCTTTGCATGTGTTTGGAGCTGGGGTACCAGGTAGCATGTTGGGGAATTAATTTCAGAAAAACTAAATTTAGTTTTGTGTGCAAGTTGCAAGAGTATTGAAGAATAAGATGCTTGGAGAAGTCCCTGATGTGCCAGGTATATTTTGAGATTATTTGGAGAGTAAAGTTCACACAATGGGAAATGTTTAAATTACTGAGGCAGACACACATTCTGCAGAGAAATTTTTCAGTGCTGTATACTGAGTATACTGTGGGGTTTCCTTCTACAAATATTTTTGAAAGAATATGATTTCCTCTACCACTCAGCCAGTGTTTCTGTGAGACCACCTGATTGGGAAAGTGAAAAGGTATTTCAGGAACACTGACTTGTTTAGAAGGAAAACTTCAATGATATAATATCTGCTACATTTGAGGCAGTGATAAGCAGTCCAAGAGCCATTGTGGGTGCTGGGATAAGTTGACAGCTTGCCTGAGAAAGAGACACTTTCAGTATCTCTGTTGAAGATGCCTTCCTGCTGCATGACTCTGGATGTGTGTCAGATACAGAACAGAAATTCTGACTTTCTGGAGTGAGGGAAAGCTAGTACCACAGCTTGTGCAAAGTTTCCTTTTTAATACATTTTTAAGCTGTTCCTCCCCAGCACTTCAGTGATAGGGGCAAGTAGGACAGGATAGCTTACCCTGACCATACTCTTAGAAAGGGATAACTTTCCTGAGCATCTACAAAGCTTTTACACAGACTTGTGTAATCAAACAGTTCAAGCTGAAACTTACTACAGTGTAGTCTGTCCTTTGTTAGCTGGGTAAAAACCAATGAGGAACCTTCCAATACATAATAAAATGTTTTAGCTAGAGTTTTCTAAACCAACTTGATCTAAACTCTTTCCTGAGAGATTATAACCTTTCTTTCATTTCTTGTGTAGTTTGAAGACAGTGAAGAAGATTTTGACTCCAGGTTTGATACAGACGATGAACTTTCCTACCGGAGGGATTCAGTCTATAGCTGTGTCAGCTTGCCCTACTTTCACAGTTTTCTGTACATGAAAGGTACTGGATGAATCAGTATTTGCTAAATAGACAAAACAACCAGAAATATTTATTGTGTATTACACTCCCAATTCCTGTAGAGTTAAGCTATTTTCTCATTTTTCAAAGGGTGATGGGAAAGTGACTTTATTTAATTTGAGCTGTTCTCAAGCTAAGCTACTTGCAGTGGCTTATATCTAGCAATGTTTTTCCCCTCTGCAAAAAAAGATCAATGTTTTGGGCTGCCTCTGTTTCATCTTACATCTTTGCTGTCTCACAAACAGCAAATATTCAGTATACATTGAAAAAAGTAACTCACAAATCCAATTGTATCAAATTTTCAGGAAAGCTTTTTCCTGCTGTCAAAACCTTGTGACATAGACAGCATTCTACATTGCATACCAATGTGAGTGACCTTAGTCAAATTTCACTTTGCATCTGGAACACACGAAGAAGGTTATATGTAGCAAAGGGGTGTGAGAGACTGTGAAAGAATATACACAGGAGTTCTCTGCTTAAAATTCTTCAGTTTATCTTCTGATTTTTGATAGCAAATTGTAATCTAGCTGAATCCTTGTATGATTTTAGCACTGTAGTATACCGTATGTAGATACAGGAACAGTGATGAGTGTATACACCACAATGTTTGTGTGAAAAATAATGCATTTGGCAGCAGCATGGCTTTTACTTTCTGACATAGCTAGCAGTCAGTTTTTGTGGGATGACAGGATTTGGTCTTCAAACAGGAATGGTTTGATTAAGGTTTTTATGGCTGTGCTGTAACTCCAGTGCCAAAGGTGCATTGCCTTCTGTATGGCCACACTTTGGTATGACTGAGCTCACACTGGTGTATTTCCTGCTCTAAACATAGCTTTGTCAGGTTTGGTGGTTTTGAGTTAAATGTTGTTACCTCCTAATAACCTGGAGAGAGGAAAGAGCTTAACACTAAATTTTTTTAGATTATCACTGGAATACATTGAAAACAGTCTTAAAGATCAGATTCTCATGTGCAGCAAGACTTTTCAGTAATTTATTATTACAGATATGTTATGCATATGTACATGTAATTATATGTATGTTTCATATATTTTTCTAATACAGAGACTTACTGCAATTTATAATTTAAGGATGTTTAGATTGACAACAATATTGGTGGCCATAAAGGTATGCAAAAATGAGGTTTTGTGGCTTACAGCAGACACTCAGTTTAACTGCAGTGTTGTTGGTCAGCACCTTCCAATTTTGGTGCTGTTCACAGCATCTGGTTTATGATACAGCTGTTTGTTTTAACTGCATATAAACCCACATTTGTCTCTCTTGCCAGGTGGCTTAATCAACACATGGAAGCGACGCTGGTGTGTCCTGAAAGATGAGACCTTCCTGTGGTTTCGTTCTAAGCAGGAAGCACTTAAGCAGGGCTGGCTTCACAAGAAGGGGGGTGGATCATCTACGCTTTCCAGAAGGAACTGGAAGAAAAGATGGTTTGTTCTCAGACAGTCCAGGTTGATGTACTTTGAAAATGATAGTGAAGAAAAGCTAAAGGGTGCCGTGGATGTCCGAACTGCCAAGTAGGTTTACATAGTTTTATGTTTAGCCTTGGCTCCTTCTAAGTAGTACTTGGAGCTCAGTCTGGGAAGACACTGAGTGCCCTGCCTACAAATTGTGTGAATGCAAGCAGGATAGTGTGTGTGGTGAAGTTAGTGAAAGCAAGTGTTGTCCTTAGTTGGCTCTCTCTTGAGTCTAGAGAGTGCTCCAGAGCTAAGCCAGTGCCAAATACTTCAGAAAAATGCTGCTGTAATGAGCCCATCTATGTTTTCTCCCAGACTAGAGGCCCTACTTAGTCTGTAATGATTCCCAAGGCAATTTGAGGCATGTTGCCAAGTCTGTAGCTGCAGGCAAACCCAGAATGAAGAGGGTGGAATTAATAGGCCCCAAGTATATTGAAGTTCGCATGGGTCAAAGCTGAATCTTCTGTATGTATTTAGATTTTTTTTTCATGCTTTAAATAATTGTGGTAGTCTAGAAAAGTCTTTAAAATGCATATATTCATTAAAAAAAAACAAGATTACTAAACCTAATAACTTATGCCTTGTTAACTGGAGTTCCTTCAGCCTAAGAATTTTACGCTTCCTGAAGCACGCAGAAAAGAAAGTTTTCTACTGGATGGTATTTTTCGTTCTAAACAATTTAGGATTATCTACCTAATTTAAAAAATTAGAATGTGCTAGATTAGTTGTCTCTTTTCTCTATAAAGTGTACTTAAAGCTTTCATCCAAGGTAACGAGAAACAAAAATGGCTAGTAACACTCAATTCCACTCTGTGCCTTGTAATCTGCAACTATCCAATTTGTTTGTTACTTTAACAGAGAGTTTAAATTAAATATATGTCTTTGATTAATCTTTTCTTTGGCAGTCCTGGTTTGAGCCTGACTTCAAGTAGGACAGAAAAGAGCTTCAGTGAGAATCCTGACTTGCTCCTGAAACTCAGTGGGCTGTTGGCAGTCAAGTTTCTGAATAGAAGCTGAAGATCCCTTTTTTTTTTTTTTTAAACTAGATTTGACTCTGTCTCATGTACCATAGCATTTATTTAGCATATTTTTCTAATATGTTCAATCAATCATTCTTTTTTGTGGTTGTTACCTCATTGCTTCACTGGCTGTGCCCTATAGACGTTCTTTGCTGCACGTACCTTTAAAATTATCAGACAAAGGTTACTGAACCTAGCTTGAACTGTAGGTTCAATCAGTGACTATTTGTTTATAAATTAGCTAAACGAAAGGGTACATGTATTTAAGGAACTGTGTTTCATAAGGAATAAACAATAGCTTTTCTAGATAGTGTTAATATTTACTGAGTGCATTCCTAACTTATAGTGCAACTCACATATTTCACCACTCTCTGTTAGGGACCTTGTTCAATTTAAAAAATCTCAGGCTGATTCACTTAAAACACAGAACAGGGAGGTATTTTATTGGACACTGTTACTGAGAGGGAAGGAATCAAACAGTAAAAAATTACAGCTTTTTGTATTGATAGCAGATAAGTCATACTCATGAGTCTGATATGCAGAGCTTTCATATGTTGTTTATAGGACAGAGATTTATGAGAATAAATGAGCTGATAAGAAAATATATCCAGTTAAGGAAATAGTAAGCTTCAGGCAAATACAGCAAAACAGCAAAAAGGAAATCAAGTTTATTTCTTAAGCTACAGGGAAATCTAATGTCATACTTTAATTATTGCTAAAGCCTTCACAGTTGTTTTTATATCAATACTTAGATGTCCAAACTAAAAATTAGAAATATGTAATTTTTCAGCAGATGAGTGCTCAGATTTTTCTGGAAGTCATGTTTGGAATTGTCCTTATGCTGACTCACAACCACCCAGAATCACTAATCCAGTTTTTATTGGCTTTCAGTTTTCAATCTTCAACAGCTTTCTTTTAGCATTCCAAAAATCACTTGGTTATGCAGTCAGTTCAGAAATATATCCATTTCTTAACTCACTTATCTTTGCCTCTCTTGGGGTTTGATAATGCTTTGCTTTTTCTTTAGTTCTTGGTAAAATGGTAACAGAATGGTCACATTGGTATAGTGACATTCATAGTCGTTTGAATATTTGGACTGTGTGGGCAGAAAACACTGCTGTATTGGCAAACTAATACTGATAAATCACTTTGTGAGTCTTGCAAATGAACCTGATGAAGGCTGCTGTTATTTTAAGTATCAATAGATTGTGAGCTTCTCAGCAGAACATAATTTTCAAAACGTTGATAATCCGTAATGCTCAATATTGGTGTTTTCCTTTTTTTCAGAGAGATTGTTGATAATACAGGCAAAGAAAATGGTATTGATCTAATAATGAGTGATAGGACCTACCACTTAATTGCTGAATCTCCTGAGGATGCAAGGTATGAAAATCATCAGGCCTCTCTTCTTCTCCTTTTCTTTTCCTTTTTAATCTCTATGCCATTCTGACTTTGGCTTGTCACTAATTTGTTTGATTACTGTCACAAAATATTCAGGCTGTGTTAAACACATTGCATTTAACACACTTTTTGAAAGGCTTGCTGAGGAGAAAACCTTGTGGCAGACAATTACTGGGAAGACTCAGATTGCCAGTGAAAATTTGCCTAGAGTTTGGCTGTTACCCATGTGTTACTCACAACTTTCTGAAATGCAGTTTGTCTGTAGAGAGGCAGTCGTTAGCCACTGATGCTCTCCTTGTGGATTACCCTGCTGTGTTTAGCTGCATTATCAAATCAATATTTGAGACCCTGCAGTCTGCCTGAAATGAAGCATTTTGTTCTTAGGGGTGGGATCTGTTTGTTTAAGCAGAACCTAAAGTTTTTTCAGATAGAAGTTGTAATGCAGTCACTGTATTTTACAGCAAAAGCATATTCATGTAAGAGGAGTGTGTAAGAGAGTGCTTCCCTTCCTGCATATTTAAAAAGGGTCTTGCTTTTATTGCTAAAGGATCCATAGCTAACCATGGAGGAGGCAGGTGGGTGAGGAGCAAGTCTGACTTGTCTGATCAGTTGTAGAGCATCTTTTAAAAAAATCCCCATGCTACAGTTCACGCAAGATAATAATATGCTTGCCTAAAAAATCAAGTATTTAAATAAAGTCAACTTAGTAATCAGGGCTTATTACCCATTGCCTTGCTGCCCCAAGGCCAGAATACAGCATGCCTTTGTCAACATCACTTGAGCTACTTTGCTCAGAAGCCTCAAAAGTTCTTTCATATTCTGTTCTTTGCAAAGGTGGAATGCCTTCCTATATCACAGGACCCTGACTACAGATGTAGCAACTCAAAATCCATCCTCATTTTTTTTTTAGGTATCCTTAAAGTTATCCTTTAAATAACTTGGGAGCTTTCTAGCAGTTACTGTTAAGATTCTTGTGGGATGTAAGATATTTTAAAATGAAGGCTTAGGTAAAGTCTCTTCTACCAGACTTGTGTATGTGCCCTAGGGACCAATAAGCAATTATCAGCACACAGACTTGTCTGTTGCCATGCATCTCCTTCATTTCTTTCTTAAAGATGGAGGAGGAGACACTATACACCCTTGTTGTGTATAGTAAGAATAACAAACCATCCAGATTAAATTACCTTTTAGCAGTGTGTTTCCTGTTTCTTTTTTCTCACTCATCCCAGAAGACTTAATGAGGTGTAAGGATTTGCAGACAGGCTTAAGTCAAAGCCTTGTTAACAAAGCATTGTGAAAAGTGAAGTATGAATCATTGGGCTGTGTTTGGTCCACATCTGCTATTGAAAAATATTTTGTACCTGAGCTAGATCAGGATCTGAGGTTGCTTTTTGTTCAAATTAAGGGAAAAAGCAAGAAAAAACATCCTCTTCCTCCCAGAAGAGGAGTTACTATTATTGAAAAAATAATGCTTCAGTGGGCAGCCATTGCTGAGGGTTTGTTCCTTTCAAATCCCTAGCCTTTTTCCCTATTTCTGTGTTCTGGAATTCAGCTGAAAAACAAAGGAGGTCATGAGAGGAAAAAAAGAAAAAATAAATTCTGCCTTTGTTTTTTGCAAAGTGCCATTATTCATTTCATTTTCATTGTTTACACAAAGATTAAATTAAATAGGAAAACTCTGAATTGTTCTTTAAAATTCATCCATAAATTATCACTAGATATGCATACAATGCTATGAAGTCTTTTTTTTTTATATTGAAATAAAAGTTTCACTTTAAATAAATTTGCAATTCCTGAGCCGAGAAAGGGAAGATGAATTTAATTTGTGGGAATCTTTTGGTTGGTAAGGCTTAGCTTTCTTCATTCAGTTTCTTTACTTCAGTTTCAGCTTTACTTCCAGCTGGTGGTTCCTCCTCTCTAGATGACAGCTTCTCTCCTTTTTTTGTGGCATTGCCTTACATCCAGCAAAGTGTCAAGTAGAACCTCTCTGTGGGTGTCTCTGAGTCTTAAAAAAAGAATCAGAACTAACTAAATATGTTCTCATCTGCTTTATGGTCTGGCATTCTCAATCTTCGTTTTTCTTCATTGCTTGTACTGTTTCTAATAAAAGCTCAAGCTGATAAAAAGAATTTAGGATATGGCAGTGATGGTACTGTTTGACAGCCTACACAGTTTTTCTCAAGCTATTTTAGCAGTTCAGTTTCCAGAAATCTACATTCTGGGGGAACAGTTGGCTTCTGAATGCTGGAGTTAACGAGACAGCTCTTCAGTGTCCTAGGCAAAAATTCTGTGACTAAAAGCAATTGCAGAAAAGATAATTTCATATTTAAGTCCAGTAGTTTTGCAGTAGGCTGAGTTTTTCCTCAACCCTCTGGTGGTGAAGGAGCCTCTGCAGCAAAGTGAGTAGTCTGTTTTAAAGGCTTGGCTTTTGATCCCTTTGAAAACTTGGCCCCAGGTGGTTTTCATTAGAATGGCAAATTCATATCTCAAAGAATGGCATTCAGGAACCTGTTGAACAGGCCAAGCTCTGTGGGATTCAGTGGGATTCCTTAGAGCAGTTGAGCTTTATCATATACAAGTGCCAGAAGGATAGAGGTTTCCCAGAAGCAGAAGGTGTGGTTGGAATTAAATCCATCTGTAATTGCTGCTCTGGACTAGGGGCTGAAGCAGCCTTTCTGCCACTTTTGCTCTTGTGGATATGTACAGTGCCACTGGAGTGGCACAAATTTGCTCATCCTTCCAGCAGCTGGATTTTTCAGTGCTCCACAGAGAACAAAAACTGTAGAGGTATTTGCTTGGGGGTTTTTATTCTTTTTTTTCCCTCTCAGGTGTGCTTCTACAGAGAGCTCAATGGACTTAGGTGGTCTTTGCAGAAGTATCACTGTAAGAAATTACCACCAGTCATGCTAGCAGTGCAGCACAATTTATAATCTGAAGGTTGAAATTCCCATTAAAGGCTTTGTGTGTAGCTAGCAATGTATTTTATTCCAGATGAAACGTGGAATGTGTTACAAAGACTCTCCAAGCACTCAGATGTTTCAGTGTGCTTACAGCAGTTTTTCAGAGATGTCACTTAGTGTACAAGGTACTTTTTGTCAGGAAGAAGAGTATGACACAAGCTTGGATGGGAGATCTGGAGCAGCTTGCTTACATCCAGTGTTGCTTGAACTGACATAAAGCCTTGCTGCTTTTATGCCTGTTGACAAAAGGAATTTTAAGCAATTTCAAAAACCTGCAGAACCTGCTACATCTCTGCGGAACAAAGGTGACAGAAGGCTTGTGCAGAGCCAAAATTTTACTTACACTGCTGCCTTTCTCTCCCCAGCCAGTGGTTCAGTGTACTGAGTCAAGTCCATGCGTCCACAGAGCAGGAGATCCGGGAGATGCATGATGAGCAGGCAAATCCACAGAATGCTGTGGTAAGTCTAAATCTGAAGAACTTTTGAAATCAAATATTTTTAGAAAACAGGGCCACTGTGATGGCCACAGCCTCTGAGAGTCACAACCTACTTTGTTTAAATGTGGTGGTAGCTGTGACACTGGCTAGAGCTCCCATATCTTTGGTCCTGTAGCTGTACAAGGTGAGAGTGTGGCTTCTGATTCCTCTCCTATCATTCACCTTGATGAAAAATGACTGTTGGTTTTGGGGGTGGTTTTTCTGGTCCACTTCCCTATCACATTACAGTGTGTGCTCAGTTTTGAAATTTTGCAAAGGTAATGTTAATGAGTAAATTAAAAAACGAAGAGTTAAAAATTCGAGATTTCTCTGATCCTTCATTTATCATTCTGTACAACATACATCGGTAATTAATAGAATACATCTGGAATCTAATATCAAGCAAAGGAAAATAAAAACTTCTGCTTAATGGCTTTAGAAGTTTGTTTTGAGAGGATGCAATTTCTGTTGGGATGGCAGTTTTCAGTAAAAAATTCAAGCATGTTTGGGAGCATAGAAAAGAGCAGGTTTTGAGCTGCCTCCATCCTAACTACAAATAATCTTTTACTAGATCTACTCAGCCAAGTCTCTTAGTTTTTCCCTCAGTAGTTTTAATGGTTAAGAGAAAGTGATGCCCAAACCTGCAGTTCATTTTACTTGATCAAAGCTGTTGCTTCTTTCTCCTGTCTCTCGGAAGAGTACTGTGAGTTTTGTAATAGTGAATGTCTTCCTCATTTTCTGGTTGGATATTTGTTTATAGGGTACACTCGACGTAGGACTAATTGATTCTGTCTGTGCTGCTGACAATCCAGATAGGTAAGTCAGAACCATGCCTGGTGACTTTCTTTTTCTTCTAGCCAAAATCAGACACTTTACGCTTTAGTCTCTATATTCTGGCCACCCATGTATTAAAATGATTCATTATTGCCTCCCTTTTCATAGCACTAAACTCCACATGTTAAAACATGGAGTAGGAATGATGGTGCATTTTGGGAGGGGCTTCAGTAATTTCCTTGACACTGCTTCATACCTGAACTCTTCAGCTGCTAAAGTGATCCAAAACTGGAAGATTACATATTTCTGTCATTTATACAAGTAATGTGCCTGGGAAAAAAAAAAAAACAACACCAGCTCATTTTTGAGTTCCTTAGTAACGTAGTAGGCAGAAAATTTAATTTTAATGGTTTTTTTCTGTTCAGCTTCTCCTTCATGAATGTTGTATTCTTCAGGGATGAAAACTATTTCCCCAGAATAAAAATGTCTTATAACAAAGAAGTCAGTGCAGCATAAAAAACAACAAAAATGACAGGTTATTTTTAGTTCTTGAACTAACAGTGTTAAGGGAAATAAAAATGAATCTGGGTTCAGACTATGACTGGCTTATAAGGTTACTGGATGTGAGGTGTTATTTGAACTGCAGGAGCTCACTCCAGTTTCTCCTCATTGTGTACATGTGTAAAACAGCTGGTTTTAAGTTAGTGCTTTGTCCTTGGTCTGCCAAAACACTGATACCAGAAGTAACAGTGAATTTACAAGCCCATTCCTAACCATACAACACAAATGTCCAGAGCTTTCACAGTTTTAAATTAGCATTTCTCCAACATTATGTTAATGCAATAAGTTAAGCATTTATCTTGTAAGCATTTTTCACATGGATTTTTTAGTCTTGTGGGAGGATTTTATGTTAAATTTTGGGGGTTTGCTCCAGATGAAAAAATTAATGGTAAAGGGTTAAAGCAAGCATTGTAGGCTGAGGAACCTGCCTGTCTGATCCAGAGAGCCATCAGCACACTTCTCTTGGGCTAGTTCTTCATGCTTCAGTGAATCCTGGTGTAGGATTGGGTAAAAGCCAGACTCTCATTAAAAATAGATTGTATTCTCTGTAAATTGGGTTGCACTGCATTAAAATAAAAGAATAGATGTTCACATGCTGCTTTACTATAGACCTTTGTATACTGTAGTTTGTTTTAGCTAATGTAGCTACTGAAGCAGACACTCTAAATAGATCTGACCCTGAAACACTTTAGATTCACGTGCAAAGCTGATTAAAGTTTGGAAGTTTTTCTCACCACAGATTTAATTTGAGATATGACAAGTTGTAATTTAATGTGAACTTTCCCACTATTCATAGCCCTTGCAATTTGATGTGAATGTAACATAACTGAGTCTTAATATTTTTCTTCAGCTGGTAACTAAATAATGCATTAGAGGTGGACAGTATTTTTATGGATAGAAAATGCAAAAGATGAACAGTTTTTATGGTTATGGGGGGGTGAGATAAATAGTATGTATGCTGATTATAAAGGCTGTTTCAATTCTCATTTATTTTCATAGACCAAATTCATTTGTGATCATCACTGCTAATCGGGTTCTTCACTGTAATGCTGACACTCCTGAAGAGATGCATCACTGGATAACCCTGCTCCAGAGGTCAAAGGGGGACACTAGAGTGGAGGGACAAGAATTCATTGTGAGGGGTAAGAACTAAGTGAGGCAATAAATAACATCTGTTGTGCTTTGAAGAGATTGTCCCCACAACACAATGTGGGTAATATGCCAACATGATTAGCGTTGCAGCCTCCTCTTCGTGCAGTGGACTTTACTCACAAATTAATACAGCTGAAATTATATTCTTGCTGTGCCATGTAAGAAAACACTGTAATGGTGACAAAGGTGTTTTTGTAAATTGACAAGATAATTCTTCCAGTGAAACATCAAAATGGAAAGGTTTTCATATTAATTTTATCTTTATTATTTCATTGTTTGAGAATTTTACTTGATATTGTTTTATATGTGAGCTTATCAATTCACACGGTGTTTTTGTTGTTGAAAGTATACAATTTACTTTTATCAACCTACTTTTGTCCACCTTTGTTCAAGAAAAAGAAGTGTGATTCAAATTGTGTCCTAAACAGGGTGGCTACACAAGGAAGTAAAGAACAACCCAAAGATGTCCTCATTGAAACTAAAGAAGCGTTGGTTTGTTTTGACGCACAATTCTTTGGACTACTACAAGAGTTCAGAGAAAAATGCCTTGAAATTGGGTACACTGGTCCTGAACAGCCTCTGCTCAGTGGTCCCACCTGATGAAAAAATCTTCAAAGAGACAGGTAATTGTTGGCTCTTGTTCAGGTATGCCTTCTGTCCTTCTACCTAGTAATGCAAGATACAATGCATAAGAATATTTTAAATGGATTATTATGGGTGCAGTTCCATGAACAAATCCAGTTCCCGTGTCACCGAGGTGTTCTACAGGGAATTACTGGGTGAAAAACATAGGTAATGTATAGAGGAGTAAAATTTGTTCTCACCAACATTCAAATTATCACAGACTGGCACTGCAGCCGAGTTAGTCTGAATACTTATGCTTACACATCAAAGACCTGGGGAAATGACATGGGCAGCACTCTTCTCATACATTATTTTATGTGCTGAGGGGCTATGAGGGCCAGCATTGGAGCAGGTATAGGGAGATGCAGAGTAAGAGTCCAGTTTGTGGCAAGCTACATCCTACACCTGAGTCAGCTCTACTGTGCACTTTCAGAACTGGTTTTCAACTTGGAAGCGTCTGTTTGCAAATGAGAAGCGACTGTTGACAGTCCTGTATTATCTCATTGGGGTCACTTGCACTTCAAAGAGGCTTTCACTAGTGAAAGATGAAACACATTTACTGAATCTGTTTCATGAAAGCCTGTACAGTGATGCAGAGAGAGAATTTGAACTGAAATGCTCTTCCTGTCATAGTTTCCACTTCATTGGTGTAAAATTATAGGCAGAGGAGGTAGTTTGTGCTTTATGCCTGTTTGTACATGTGCCACGGACTCTGAAAGACTCTTGTGTACAAAGCAAGTCTGTCTCAGATTTTTCTGTTACAGACAGGACTGGAGAAGTAGGGCCCACAAGCTACAAGGACCTAAGAATATTCCACAGTATTAACAGTGTTGTCTTACTAAGATTACTGGGTAAAACTGGCAGCTGCATGATGCATTGTTGTAGTCTGAGGCTACTCCTAGGCTTCTTTAAAGGAGAAAATCTCCTTTAATATCGCAGTATCTGTATTATGGTACTTAATAACTCACACACTTTTAGCTCCTGAAAGACTGCCAGCATGGTCTGGGATGCAGCACTGGGTGTCTGCTGGGCTGCAGCTTGTATGATGAGGAATTTTGCTGTTGTGCCAGGTTACTGGAATGTGACCGTGTACGGACGCAAACACTGCTACCGTCTCCATACGAAATTGCTTAATGAGGCGACCCGCTGGTCAAGTGCCATCCAGAACGTGATTGACACAAAGGCACCCATTGATACTCCAACTCAGCAGCTTATTCAGGATATTAAGGTAGGCACAAGCAGGATGGCATGGGGTGAGAAACAATGGTTCCTTAAGTCTTTGTTTTGGCTTTGCCATATTGGGTAATAAAGCAGAAAATTACATTTTAATTACACAGTGACATGGACTAAAATTGTAAAACCTGAATGTCTTCTCTGACCTGATAAAGGAATTTCTGTCTAAACAGTAGAAAAGCAAACTTTGAAGTGCAGCTTGGAGGGCAAGAGGGATAACTTTTTTCCATTAAAATAGTAACAAGTTTTACTGGTTTGTGTAACTTGACAGGCTACACCTGGCAGTAGAGCACATTGTTCAGGTTCATGAGTTAGCAGATGTGTTTGGCTCTATCCACAGTGAGCAGCACACCATGATGTGGACTAAACAGCTCTTCTGACTTCTTTTGGTTTTTTTCTGGTCATTATGGTCCCTTTCTTTTGTTATGATAGCATGGGCTTAGCATCTCATATCTCTGTGTAATGAGAAAAACTTTTAATTATTGCTTAGTGTTTTACAATCTCATTGGAGACAGTGCATGCGCAGCCACAGAATGTCCTTCTGGAGCTTTTTGCTAATGTGCATTTATGAGAGGATAAGGATTCTCACAAGAGACCGAAGAAATAGGCAAGAGGGAAGAACTGCTACTGAGCTTTTCTCTTAGGGAGTGCCACCTCTTCTCCCATGGAACAGAGGTATTAAGTTCTCAGTTCCAAGATTATGAATGCTATTCTTCAGAGCAGGAGAAATACATGGAATTCAGGACTGATAGAAGACAGTGGTCACACATCTGTCAAACCTAGCCTAAGAAGAACAGTAAGAGTAGTATTTGAATGTGTAGAGTGGGTGCACCAGGTTTACAGCAGCACTTTGGACTATTTTGTTTGGTAGCTTGTGCAGTTTCTAGCTGAAAGGCTAATTATGCCGGAGAAATATTTTTAAATAAAACTTTAATACGGGTATCATATTTCCCATCATAAATTACTGGACTAAAAATTAATATAAAATGAAAACACACTTCAGAAATTGTTATGATACTTCATTTTGGTGTCCTGCAGCTCTGCTGTAGTTTGGTTTTCTTACTGCACAGATAAAGCAAGCCTATCGAAGGCCTGAGGTTGGCAGGTACTGAGCATTCATAGCCCACAGCATGCCTTGGCAGCCACAGCACCCACAACTGGATTTCGCACCAAATAGTGGTGGCAACACTGATTGCTCAGTTTTTTACAACCAAGCTAAGGGCACAAAGCATTGCATTATTCTTAAAGCTGGACCCCAAAACCTCTTTTTATTCTTACCCCAATAGGAAAACTGCCTGAATGCTGATGTGGTTGAACAGATTTATAAGAGGAATCCCATTCTCCGTTACACTCATCATCCCTTGCACTCACCATTACTGCCACTGCCATATGGGGACATCAATCTAAACTGTAAGTTTTCCAATAACAGAACCACTTTTCCTTGTGAAAGACTAAACCAGAGGGTGGAATTTTTAAGTCTACTGTGAAGTAATGGTGGCAAAATGCATGTTTATGGTACAAATAGACAAGTTTCCCTATTCTCTTTTGAAAACAGCAGTTTGGTTGCATAGAGCCATGGGCTTGTGGTGTTCCTTCAAGAGTGTTACAGAAGGCAATGTTTCTACTGCTGTCAGCAATACAACTAAGAAGACTGAATTTGAAAAGTCTTGCACTGAAACAAGCCTGATTCACTCAGTCCCCTTGAATCATATTCTCCTCTTTAAATTATTGTTGCTTCCTACCCTTCCTTCCCTTCTAGCCACATCTTCCAATTAATGTGTACATTTTATAAGATGGGTAGGAAAGGTTTTTATGGGAAATAACATTTAGGAATGTACATGGTTTTAAAAAGTAATGCTTTGTTTAGTCCTGAAATGAGTGTAATCATCTCTTTTAATATTCTTGATTCAAACACTAATTTAGAAGTCTCTTTTGAATGAATGGTTCAGAGCTATTGATAACTGTGAACTTGATGTCCTTGAAAAGGATTTGGTTATCTTAGTTTGCAACTGCATATTAAACAAGATATTATTCAGACCACAAATTTTCATCTTTGGGAGGAGGCTGGGAGGTTAATATGGAGTGTGATATGGCACTTCAGCAGTGTGATTCCCTCTGAAAGAAAAACTCTCCATCACAAAAAAAAACCAATCAAGATACATCTTTTCAGTTATTAAATTTGGAACAAATCTCAATAGCAAATAAGCACATAAAATGAGTTTGCATCATACATTTGAAATGGAAAGTACAGATTCTAATATCCTGCATAACAAGGTAACAGAATAGCATTAAGTGATTTCCACATTAGGACTGGGTCCTTTTTCTTTCATATCTCATCTAAACATGTTTCTCCCAATATTTCTTTTGTAGTGCTGAAAGACAAAGGCTACACAACTCTGCAGGATGAAGCCATCAAGATTTTTAATTCTTTACAGCAGCTGGAGTCTATGTCTGATCCCATCCCTATAATCCAAGGTATCCTGCAAACAGGACATGATTTACGACCTCTCCGAGATGAGCTCTACTGTCAGCTCATCAAGCAAACCAATAAAGTGCCTAACCCTGGGAGCGTGGGGAACCTCTACAGTTGGCAAATACTCACCTGCATGAGTTGCACATTTCTGCCCAGTCGCAGCATCCTCAAATATCTGAAGTTTCATCTCAAAAGGTGAGAACCTTTGATCTACTAAAGCACCATCACTTTTAACAGTGTTTAGATATCTAGAAGTGAGACTTGAGGATGTATTCACTTAGCATTCACTTTTGGCTATGCCAAACAGTGAATCTAAAACCAAAATGTTATAGGAAAAGTGTGTGTGAGTTGGTCTGGGTGGAATTACACACATTTGAAGAATCAAGCAAAATGCTACAAATGCTACTGTTGAATGAACAGTTTGTTGATGTTGGCAAAAGGGGCGCTTCCTGTAACTGTATAAACTTAAATGACTTCCACCCAATATCCCCAAGTCCCATTTTCACCTGTCCAAACCAACCTGTTAAAAATTCTTCATCCCACTTACCTTAATTTTATGAGATATGCATCGTGCATATAAAAGAGCAGTATCATATTTAAAGATGTATTTGAGGTACAAACCTGTGATTGCAAATCTGATTTTAAAATATCAGTGAACATTAGATAATAATAAACCATTGTTGTCAGTTCAGCATTAACTAGAATGTGGAGTTCCTTTTGCTGTGATGCAATGGAAAAATGCAGAGTGTGTTGTTAGGGAAGTCAGTCCACCAACAAACTCAATAATTTAAAATCTTTGTTTGTACTTGGAGCATGTCAATTAAACAGTGTACTGGATACAGAAATAATCTCAGGGGAAAAAATTCTCAAATAAGCAAACTTCACAGACTTGCAGCTTAAAGTAATAAGCTTTGTCTCACAGGGTTCGTGACCAGTTTCCAGGAACCGAAATGGAGAAATACGCACTTTTCACTTACGAATCTCTGAAGAAAACCAAATGCAGAGAGTTTGTGCCATCGCGAGATGAAATAGAAGCACTCATTGGCAGGCAGGAGATGACATCCACAGTTTATTGCCATGGTGGGGGCTCCTGTAAGATTACAATCAACTCACACACTACAGCTGGAGAGGTGAGGAGTGGTGACAGAATGTCTTTGTAACAAAGTCAGCATGTCCCTTCACATGCCAGTCCCAGGCAGCAGTAGTGTTGCACTTTGGAAGCACTGGGGCTTTCTCTGCCAGTCTCTCCTTTCCAGGAAGGAAAGGCTTAAATGCTGTTCCTCCAGGACTGCTGTCCCTCCCCACAGTATGTTCTGGAGAAATCCATGCTATAAAAACTTCGTGCTGCAGAGGCTTACCCAGCTGTAGTTCCTTCTTACAGGAAAAATTACAGGAAACACTAAGCAATTAGGCAGAGAGCATTATTGGAGAAACTTTGGTAGACATTGGTGTGTATGAGAGCCAAGCTGCTTCCTAAAACTGGAAGATTCTTGCTGATTTGGTGAAATACAGAGGGTTATGTCTGTCCAGGAGATAGCACATACATATTCTGAAATAATAACAACTACAGTGGAATTTGACAAGAATTAATAATGCTGATGAAGACAAGTTAATAACATTTTTAGCCTAATGTAAAACCTAGCTCTAATTGTTTTCAAAGTATCTGTCTTACTCTGTGATACTGTTTTTCCATGCTATGGTTTTTTCATGTGCTGTTTCTCCATTAGGTGGTTGAAAAATTAATTCGTGGCTTGGCCATGGAGGATAGCAGAAATATGTTTGCTTTGTTTGAATACAATGGAACTACTGATAAAGCAATTGAAAGCAGAACCATTGTAGCTGATGTCTTGGCAAAGTTTGAAAAGTGAGTGTACCTCTCCTTCTCTCTTCACTCTAATAAGTAGCAATTAAATAAATTTCCAATTTCAGCAATGCTGAATTTTCTCTTTGACTTGCTTGTTTGTGATGATGCACTGAATTACACACGTGGCCAGTTTTGGAACAAAAGGATCTCTTTTTTTAGTTTCCTTAAAAAATTTAATAACCACTTGTGTTGGTTTTCCTCTGTTCTGACACCAGTAGAGTGATATTTCTCATCACTATTTCCACATTTTCTTCTCCACTACTATAAATTTTTCCATGGTTACTGGCAATGTGGCAATGTGTGTGGCAATGTGGAGAACTGAGCTCCAGGCAGTCACTGCCATTCTGACTGTTAGCTAACTTCATATGGAAGTCACCACAGTACAGCTCACAACATTTCTCTTACCAGTAGAACTGAAACCACTGTAGTAAGAAAATGTAATACAACCTAAATACCTGGTTTTCAACCTTACTTTTTATGCTTGGCCATTGGCCCCTGTTATCCACATAAAAACAGGGAGGAAAGGAGTGTTTTAAGTGTTATGCAGTTTTATAACAGGACTTAATAATGGCACTTTTATTAACAGCTGACTTATCTGAAAATCAACATTTATTAAGAAAATATGGGTTAGAAACCTTTGACTTGAGAACTGAGCCAACATTTGTCCTTGATTTTGCTCTAGGCTCTAAATACAAAGACACACATAAAGCAAAGTTCAGCTGATGCCTTGCTTAGATTCTGCAGGTGGCAATTTAGAAAAGATTTCACAGATCTGATCTCTCTCTTTCCTAATAAAATGATGCAGGCTTGCTGCCACTGCTGAAGCTGGGGACATGCACTGGAAGTTCTACTTCAAGCTCTACTGCTTCCTGGACACAGAAAACGTCCCAAAAGATAGCGTGGAATTTGCCTTTATGTTTGAGCAGGTAAAGAACAAAGATTCTGTTTTGAGGCACTTTAAAGAGGAGGGGGGAAAGGGTTCTAGGCAGCAAAGAGAGTGATATTATTTTGCTTCTGTTCAGCTGAATGCACTACTACTCAAGCATCAAGAGCAAAGGAAGCAGCTCAGTAGTCAAAATAGGCCTATCCTGACATAAGTGAAGCACGTATGATTTTTCCAGTGTTATGTTTCTTACTTCTGGCATTACTTGTCAATTGCTTTCTGTATAGTGGTAGAAAAATTAATAACTGAATCTAAGCTGCATAAAAAAGAATAATACTTGCTTTTAATTTTCTTCTTCTTAAACTATTTTTTAAAGAAATTGTAAGAAATAAAGTGAAAAAAAGTTTGACTGGCAACAAATTAATTAATAAGAGATTCCTGCTGGCAACTGTACAGAACTAATTGAGCAATAGCCTTTTATCTTGTCAAAAATGGATCATTTCATAGGTACCATAGTGTAATAGTCCAGTCTCAGCAGTAAGACAGCTCTGATGAACAAAAATCCACTTAGTGAACATGCTGAGCCCAGAATGAGGCTACACTGCAAAACATAAAATAAGTTAAATTGATTTCTAATGAAAATTAAATGCATCAGCAGCTGGATAGCTATTATATCAATCCCTGTAGTTACTCAGAAACTCACTGCTGGCTTTTATTATTGTTGATTGATCTTCTCACATTCTGCTATATTGCAAATAATTAAAAATTTTTCCAGTAGTCAGCTTCTTTCAGTGGACACTAGACACAGATAAGGATTTCTGTATAGAGTTAAGATTTCTGGCTCTTTGCAACACCAAGACACTGACATTCTGTTAGTGAGCAAGCCTGATGTGATCAAGAACTGATGTACCTCAATTTTCCTACATATGAAGGGTTTTCCCCTGCTACATCTTCCCTGTAATAGAGTATTTCTTCCTTATTCAGTTTAAGTTTTAAGACTTAATATTACATAGATATTACATATGTCTGCTATATATTATTATGTAGACATATTACATCACAAGCCTACCAGAAGTCTCCTTCCACAGCCTGCTGCTGTAGCTCAGTCCAGAACTGTTTCTTGTTGGCTGAAGGATCTGGGCAATAGGTTGCCCTGGCTGGGCTTAGAAACACGGCCATTCTGTCTGTCTGTTGTTACCTCTAGAGGAGTCATCCAGTGCCTCTGTTTGGGATGAAGTTCAAACAGCAAGAAGAAAATCTTTAAGTTACATTATTGGCTTAAGAGGCAGGAGGCAGATTCAGGCAGTGTTCTGTATGAACAGCTAAAACAAGCACACTTGCTGAAACAGATTGTTTTCATATGGCATTCTGTGCTGACTAGTGTTTAGCCAAATACTTTATGTCTTGCCAAAATCAGTACTATTTGTTACAAAGCATGACATTCAATCCCTACCAGCAATATTACAGCAGTACCTTGAAGAGGTAACATTACATTCTAACATCAATTCTGTTCTATTTTTTCTAATTATCTGCTTTTGATGTCAGTCATCAACTTTTTTCAGACAATTATGAAAATTCCCTTTTGTCATCAGTTTTAACTCTGCAGTCTCCATTATTTTAAAGTCTGAATCCTTTAATGATCATAAGGCGCTGAAGAAAATCTTTTAGTTCTTCCTCATTAAAATACTGTCCTTCCATTTCTAAAAGACAGCTCGCTCTTCTGCATGTGTACAATCTCAGGTAAACCATTTTGCATGTTTAAAGGCACATTTTGTACACCTAAACAAACTAGTTGTTACTTAGCTGTGAATTAGCTGTTACTTAGCTGTGTGTTTACTAAGCTTGCAATTCCTAGATCTCCAGACACAATGAATGGGTGTTTGTTTCCTCTACTACTGTCATATGAAAGAAAACACCTAGCTGCTGCACATTTTCACAAGTTTGAATGGGTGTGCAGAGAGCTGGAATTTTAAAAGTCTTCTTGGTTCAGAATCTCATGCCTATAGAGCACTGTCGTATGTAGATGTTGTACTAACTTGATCTGGGATCCATTGAAGATATATTGTTTCCCTTCAGTAAAATTACAAAGCTGTTCTAGAGCTTGCCTTGTTTGGCGGGAAACATCAGTTTTCACAGACAGATTATTGACAGCAGTAAACAAAATGGAAGACCTGTTTCTTCCTAATGCCCTTGCAATAGATGGCTTCTCCTCAATCAGATGTTTAGATCCTGTTTTCTCCCCTTTACATTTTATTTTCCTTTTTCATAGTTCAGTTATTCTGACATATGGGAGTTCACTAAAAGCTGTCCTAGTAAAAGTAATTCCCATTTAGTTCCTCAGTTGCCTTGCAGTTCTTCTGGTAAACCCAGTCTTGTCCAGCTTAAATTTGCCAAGAGATTTATCCCATTTGATTTATTTAATGGATCATTTATTTCAGGTTCTGGCTTGGCCTGGGAGTAACTCTACTCCCCTTGTTTCTCATATTTCTTTCAAAGGCTGATTTATAAAAGCTACCTTTTTTTCCCCTTGATAGGCTCATGAAGCAGTGATTAAAGGACATTACCCTGCTCCTGAGGAAACCCTCCAGGTCCTTGCAGCTTTGCGTCTTCAGTACCTTCAGGGAGATTACACTGTGCACACCACCATACCAGAACTGGAGGAAGTCTATCCCTTGCAGAAGCTGAAGTCCAGGATTACACAGTCAACCAAAACATTTACTGCATCAGAAAAGGCCGAGAAGAAACGAGCCAGCTTTCTTGAAGGAACATTGCGGAGGAGTTTCCGAAGTGGCTCTGTCAGCAAACAGAAGGTTGAGGAGGATCAGATGTTAGACATGTGGGTCAAAGAGGAAATCTCAGCCTCCAGGACTAGTATTATTGACAAATGGAAAAAACTCCAGAGGATGAATCAGGAGCAGGCCATGGCAAAGTACATGGCTTTGATTAAAGAATGGCCTGGCTATGGTTCAACACTCTTTGACGTAGAGGTAAGACCATATGAACATTCAAACTACAGCTTACACTGTATAGGTGATGATTTCATTCCAGAGCAGTGAAACCATAAATACAGTATCACAATGCTCAGACAGCTGATGTAATAAACTTTGAGCTATTAAAAGCCTACTCCCATTAGCAAACTCTGTAGCTATTTAAATCCACCAGTTAAGCGTAAAAATAGAGGGACAGAATGCTATTCTGACAGGTTGCAAACAAGTACAAGTATAAAAGGCTACATTTAAAGAGGACAAGCAATATGCACTTTTTAACAAATGGTTACAGACAAAAGCATTAACAGTAAGTGTTGTGTGGCTCCCACTGTTCCCCTTGCTGTTAATTTCCATTTTTTTCCCTAGTGTAAAGAAGGGGGATTCCCACAGGAGTTGTGGCTTGGAGTCAGTGCTGATGCAGTTTCTGTCTACAAGCGTGGTGAAGGAAGGCCTCTGGAGGTGTTCCAGTATGAACATATCTTGTCATTTGGTGCTCCGCTTGCCAACACCTACAAGATCGTGGTGGATGAAAGAGAACTGCTTTTTGAAACTAGCGAGGTAAGAGCAAGGTAGTTTTGTTATTGTGGTCTTCCTGTTCTGATAGCCAGGCCACTTAGTAATTCAAGTAATGGCTGAAAATGTTAGAGATTTGTTCAAGATCTCTGTAAAGCTAAAGGGAAGACAGAATGACATGGAGAGAAGTCAATCCTTTTAGCTGCAAAAGGATTTTGTTGAAAGGTTGACAGTTTTATATTGTTAGTGTCCAAAGAAATTCATTCATAAACTGTTACCTCACTGTGCTCTTCATACTCTTGGCAGGTGGTTGACATTGCAAAGCTGATGAAAGCTTACATCAGTATGATCGTGAAGAAACGCTACAGCACCTCTCGATCCGTGAGTAGTCATGAAAGTCAGGGCAGCTCCAGGTGAAAACAAAACCAGTTCTACTGCACCCTAAATAGAATACATCACTCCTTGGCCTCTGAATGACCTGGAGACATCGATCACCTTTGTTGACAAGCTAACCAAGAACCGGAGTTTCAACAGAAAACATCTTCAAACAATGTTTTAGAAAGACCACAGGGAGGCAGGGGAAAATCACCTGGAATAGTCACATACCTGGAACTGGCTGGCTCATTCAAAACTTTCCAAAGCATTATTACCTTCAGTTGATGTAACAAATGCCTTAAGACTCGATCCACTGCAATACAAAGCAGTAATAAGTGCCTTACCATATAAGCCTAACTTGTATTGATCTAAAATTGCTGATAAAAGTCAAGAGGATTTCCTTTGTCCTTTCAGAACACTGAAAACAGAGTTATATTCATCCATTATGCACTAATCTACTGGCCTGCGTACAGGTGGGAAGGGGGAGGGAAGAAGAGCAAGGTATATTTTTTTGGAGCGCTGCTGGCAGCTTTCCTGATGGACACCAACACTTTGTTTCCCCTTGCTTCCATGGATGTGCACATCGTGCATGCGTGCTTGAGCTGTCAGTAAAATTTGACAAATTTTATTCTGTATTTCACAAGTCTTTTGAAGCAAAGGGAATAAGTATGTGCAATGGTGTAAACAGTCTTTCTGTACATTTTAATAGTTCAGAGTTATAGTTGTTACAATTGTATGGTTACTTTATAAGCAGTTTTATTAACAAGTAAACTCCAAAATTTTCATACACTGATTTTACTTTTTCAAATATGTATTACCATATAAGTAGCAGAAGTCTGCATTCTGTATCTGCTGTATGATAAAGAGAGATGTAGCTGAGAATATTTATAGACTACCCTAATATGGAAATACAGTTATCAGTTCAATTCTCCATAATGCCAGCTTAAGTTTTTAATATTAATTTTTTCTTTGAAAGACATGATGTTTTATACTTCTGGCTGGACTTCTCAATCCAGACTGACTGCCAAAGGCCAGAGCCCTTCAGAGTTGACTAGAGAAGGCAACGTTATACAATGCAATTGCTTTAATATTTTACCTGGTTGCCTGATGAAGGTTTTTGAGAGTATCCTGTAAATAAATTGGGGAATATCAGCTAATAATAATTTGATTTTGGACCTTTATTTTTGTACAGAAATACTGTAATATAAGGCAAAACTTTGTTCAAAGGTATCTTTTTGTCCACAGATTAAAAAAAAAAAAGAAAAAAAGAGACCTGAAAAACCTTACTGTTGTAAAAACCTCAGCCTTTAAGGAATCATGCCTACTTACTGGGAAAAAAAAAGTCCAGCAATAAAGAAAATATATGTAATGTGCTCCGTTTCTATTTCCTACTGAGTCAGACTTGCAACAAAACTTTAATTTCCTGCCTTCTCAGGAGGCAAGCCTACTGCACAGGCTATGTGTGTGTGTGTCTGTGTCTCTGTGTGTCTGTGTGTGTGTTTTGCTTGGAAAGGTGCATGTGCTGTGTGTTGTTCTGGGGCAGGTGCCCTTGTCCATGCAATGTGTCTGAGCAGTTCCATGCCACAGTGAATGTGCAAGTGAAGCTTTTGCTATTTATGTAGCCCTGATGAAAGATGGCTTGTTTTTATTAGCCAGCCACACCATGGCAGGGCAGTATGCAATGCCCTCGTAGTGTACATAGCCTTTGTAGACTACAAGGCTTGCTCTGAGAAATCCTCCACCCCCCTCCCACTGCCAGATACTTCTAGTCACCCCATCTGTGACACCCCCCTCAGTCCCTAAAGGCTTGCGAAGTCACACTACTGACTTCATATCCCCACCCTCCCAGAAAAGGTAAACTTAAGAATGTAAGAAACTATAACTTCAGTATGTATAGTTACACACACACACAAAGTATCTGAGACTGAGGGTTTTTTTTTAATTTTTTCCATATGCAAGTTGTTTAGAAATAATTTAGCTGCTCCTAGAAAGGCATCCTTGGAATGGCACAATTGATACATTTCAGCCAGCATAGCAAAAAAGTTCAATTTTGCCTGTGGGTAAACACGCTCAGAGAAGTCCCTGCACATCATCAAAATCAGTAATTGGTTAACAAGCCAGGAATACACAAGATGACAGTCTTGTACGGGGTCACAGTCCTGAGAATCGGACACCACTACCTGACTCATTTGCCTCCTGACTTCTGGATGCTCTCAACCATTGGGAAGGATGTTTGCTCTTGGTCAGTACACAGAAGTGCCTGTCACTACATCAGTGTAATTAAGAGCTTCTCTTTATTCATGCCATGCCTATCAACCTGCCATGAAAATGTTAGTCCAATAACTCTTACTGAGGCAAAGAGAAAAAATCCATAATTTTTGATACTCAACAGAACAAATGCACAGATTATAAAAATAAATACAGCATAATAGATACACCTGAGTTTGGAAGTGGAATACCTGTCCATGTCCTTTGAACTGACCCCAGTTGTGGAGCTGACACTCATTCCCCCTCTGGAAGATGGTGGTTACCCCAGGTGGTTACACCAGGTCTGTCAAAATCCCTCTGGGAGCACACATTGGGTTTCCACACCTGGTGGAATACAGCCACACCAAAGAGAGCCCAGGAGCCCACCAGCCAGGCACCCTGCAAGAGCTCAAGGCTGGGCAGAAACCATGCAGTCAGGCCTAGCAATAGTGTCAGCTGCAATGGAAATAAAATTGTATAGCTTCATCTTAGTATGACCTTAAATCATAAAATTGCAGAATGGTTTGGCCTGGAAGGGAGCTTAAAGATCATTTAGTTCCAATCCCCTTGCTGTGGGCAGAGACACCTTCCACTAGAGCAGGTTGCTCAGGGCTCCATCCAGTCTGGCCTTGAACGCTTCCAGATATGGGGCATCCACAGCTTCTCTGGGCAGCCTGTGCCAGTGCCTCGCCACCCTCACAGTAAAGAATTACTAATATCTGATCTAAACCTGCCCTCTCAGTTTGAAGCAATTCCCCCCCTGCTCTATCATTACATGCTCTTATAAAAACTCCTGCTCCAGCTCTCCTGTAGTCCCCTTTAGGTACTGGAAGGCTGCTCTAAAGCCTCCCTGAAACCCTTACCAGGTAAAATGACACCAACTCTCCCAGCCTGTCTTCATAAAAGAGATTTTTCCATCTCTAATCATCTCTGTGGCTCTTCTCTGGACTTAGCTGGCTATGCTTCAATTCCTCCTACATCTTCAGGATTCCATCTAGCGCTTTCCCTGTGCCTCACAATACAATACAACCATTTGTCAAGGTGCCAGAATTCTTAATAAACTTAATTACAGAAGCTATGCAGTGGAAATTGCTTTACCCCAGAAGAGTTGCATCAGAAAGCTGGGTTTCAAGCCCCACATTTCTGAGGCATTACATGGACTCACAGGTCTGCACCAGCTCAAATGCTCAACACAGGCATGCTGCAGCACTGCCAGTCATGCTGGCCCAAGTCCATTTTGCAGAAACATGGCCAGAACAGTGTCTGCTTTTTCAATGCTGACAGACTCTTTCTCACAGCACAAGCACTCCACATCATTTATGACTCTGTGAAGTAAATACGAAAGGGTACTAACCACATATGAAAGCACCATCCTGAATAAAACTAATTCTTTGTGGAGCCCAGCCCTATAAAATCACTGCATTTCATTCCACAACCTCCCATAAGATCACAACAGACACAAGGCCTTTGGTACAATTCAAAAGCTCCCCATGCCACAACAGCATTGGGAAGTCAGCAGAAGAGGGCAGCAGCGATCCAAGGAAGTGAAGCATACACCGAGTGGTTCCACCTGTAGTATGAATTTACCTGGTCTTTTTTGCCACAAAGGGCTCCGCACTATTTAGGATAGACAGACAAGGAAGGCACAGTGGTGGAGTTGCCCTCTCAGTGAGGCAACGCTGGGAATGTACTGAGCTCTGTCTCAGGGTGGATGATGAGCGAGTCAGGAGCTTATGGGTCAGGATAAAAGGGCAGATGAGTAAGGCTGACACTCTGGGTGTTTGCTCCAGGCTGCCTGACTGGGAGGACAAAGTGGGTTAGCACTTCTGCAGGCAATTACAGCAGCCTCAAAATCACAGGCCATTGTTCATGTGGGGCACTTCAACCACCCTGACATCTGCTGGAGAGCTACACAGCAAAGCACAAACAGGCCAAGGGGATCCTGGAAAGCACTGATGACCACTTCCTGCCACAGGTAGTGGAGGATTCCACAAGGAATGGTGTGCTGCTTGATTCATACACAAACAGGAAAAGTTTTGTTGGAGATGTGAAGGTTGGGTGCTGCCTCAGTTGTAGTGGCCATGAGATTGTGGAGCTCAGCAACAGGTGAGGAGGAAGCAGGGCAGCAAGTAAGACTACAACCATGGACTTCAGAAGAGCTAACTTTAGCCATTTCAGGGACCTTCTTGGAAGAATCCCGTAGGAACAGGCCTTGCAGAGAAGAGGGGTCCAAGAGAGCAGGTCAGTATTCAAGGATCACTTCCTCCAGGCTCAAGAACAATGCATCCTGATAAACAAGAAATCAGGCAAAGGGAGCAACACACCTATTGGATGAAAAAAGAACTGCTGTCATTACTGATGCATATATGAGAACTATACACGAGATGGAAGCAGCGTCAGGCCACTTTGAATACAGAGAGGTTGTCAGAGTAAGCAGAAATGAGGCAAGAAAAGTCAAGGCCCATCTGGAATTAAATCTGCCCAAGAATGTCAAGGAAAAGAAGGGCTTTTTCAAATACATCAATAACAAAAGGAAACCAAAGGATGACGTGGGACTATAACTATTAGATGTTGAATGCCTTCTTTGTTTCAATCTTCACTGACAAGATCAGTCCTCAGGGACCTCTGACCCTGGAGACAAGGACAAATGAACATCAGGAGGAAGACCTTCCCTGAGTCAGGGAGGATTTGGTCAGAGAACACCTAGGCAAACTTGACATCCACAAGTCCATAGGCCTTGATGAGATGCATCCATGCATCTTGAGAGAGCAGGTGGGCATCACAGCAAGGCTGCTAACGATCACATCTGAAAGGTCATGGAGATCAGGAGAGGTGCCTGAGGGCTGAAAGAAAGCAAAGATCACCCCAGTCTTAAAAAAGGCCAAGAAGAAGGACTTAGAGAAATACCAGCCAGTCAGCCTCACTTCAATCCATGGAAAGGTGATGGTGTGCCTAATTCTGAAGTGACAAAACAAAGCTGGGAGAAGTGATCAATACCCCAGAACACTGTGCAGCCCTTCAGAAGGACCTTGACAGGCTGCAGAGATGGACAAAGAACTGCCTGAAATTCAACAAAGGCAAGTGCAGGGTCCTGCCCCTGGAGAAGAATAACCTTATGCACCAGAACAAGCTGGACCCCAACCTGCTGGAAAGGAGCTCTGTGGAGAAGGACATGTGGAGAGTCCTCATGGACAAGAAATTGTCCATGGGGTGCACTAAAAATAGCATTGCAAGCAGGTTGAGGGAGGTGATCCTGCCCCTCTGCTCAGCCCTGGTGAGGCCACATCTGGAGTGCTGTGTCCAGTTCTGGGCTCCTCAGTACAAGAGAGATATGGAGTGCCTGGAGCAGGTCCAGCAGAGGGTGAAAAAGATGATTACAGGACTGGAGCATCTCTGTTATGATGAAAGGTTGAGGCAACTGGGCCTGATCAGCCTTGAGAAGAGAACTGAGGTGGAGTCTCATCAATGTTGATAAACATCTCAAGGAGAGTGTCAAGAGGATGGATCAGGCACTTGTAAGTACCAAGCAGTAGGACAAGAGGCAGAAACTGATGCACAGGAAGCTCCACCTGAACATGAGGAAGGACTTCTTTATGGTACAGGTGCCTGAAAACTGGGGCAGATTGCCCAGAGAGGTTGTGGAGTCTCTCTTATTGGAGGTATTCAAGAATTGTCTGGACACAATCGTGTGCCATGTGCTCTAGGGAACAGGGATGACCCTGCTTGAGCAGGGAAGTTGGACCAGATGACCCGCTGTGGTCCCTTCCAACCTGATCTGTCCTGTCACTCTGTGAAACATCCTCTCATTTGAATGCATTAGAATTAAAAACCAGTAAGTTCTGATGAAATTCCATCTTCAAGTCCTGTTTTCTCAATCAACAGGAAGGCTCTTGCATGCACTCTGCACAATCCCATATAAAGGAAACTATCTATTCTGCATTCTGAAAGACATTTCCCTTTTTTTCTTATACACTGCCTTCTGAGAGAATATTTCCCCATCCATGTTACCACATTCAGATGTCTAGGTACAGTGCCAGTATCCAGTTTGCTCTACCTAGGCATTTCTCTCACTAGGGACTTCTCAGTTTACTAAACCTAACATGGCACCTAATGTTTTTACTTAGATCACTCTTTCTACAAATAAAGCCAAAATGTCCAAACTTGCTGATTCACAGTAATTTTGATTCTTCCTCGACAATGACAACTCCAGTATGAGCTTGCCTGTTCCATGAACTCTAAACAAATGCTAGATTCAAAAAGCTTGCTGGCCTGCTTGGCCTGCTCTCACGCAAAGTTGACTGAAGAGTGGAGCTAAACCTATAAAGTCATTATCGACTCTCCACCACGTATAATCAAACAGGTAATGCCATCGAAGAGATTACAGTAATTAGCTCCAAAATTAGATCCATGAAAATCAATTATTCTTATGGATCTTCTACATGGCATAATTAGACAGACAGGAAGATCAGCACAGTTTGGTGTTAAACATTGTTGCATAAATATTTTATGGGATTGCTGTATAGTACTATTTCTGGGCTAAAAACACTTGTTTTAAGTGGCTTAACTGGGTTTGACCATAGCTATTGAGCATATATTTTCTCATTCCTGTCAACTCCCTTGTACCAAGTCCTAAACACTTACATCAGAAATACTATTTTTTCTAATAACTTAAGACATATAAATAATTGCTAAAAAAAGTATATATTATTGCTACATTATCTCAATTCTAAAAAACCTGGATTCAGAAAAGAACAACACTGCATTTGAGCATGGAATATTTACTACTGTCCTCTCATATTTTTGCTAAACAAAAAGGAACATCAGATGTGGGAGATATTAGAGCTTCCTGATAATGATCTCTATTACAGAAAATGCAAAATTGAAACATTATCCTTCCATTCATTAATTCATTGTTGAGTTCTACTCTTAAAGCTTTGAGTTCACAGGTATTAAGAAGAATAACATCTAGCAGTGAGGGAAAAAGTCCCATACACTAGCATTTTTGAATAAGAAGCAACATCAATACTCATATCTTTTTGTCACTTGTGTTGAATTTTTCATCTTATGCCACCTGGTATTATGCACCTTGTATTGGGTTTGCATGCCAAGGTGCTGGTAGTGGCAAGGTGAAGAAGGAGGGGAATTACAGGGGTAGCTTCTGTGAAAAGCTGCCAGAACCTTTTCCTATGTCTGCAGAGCCAATGGCTGCCATCTCCAGTGCAGACCTGCTGCTGGCCAAGGCCAAGCACATCAGTGATGGTGATAGTACCTCTAGGATAATATATGTAAGAAGGAGAAAAAAACTGCTGTGCAACAACAGGTGGGAGACGGGAATGAGAACATGTGGGAGAAACAGCACTGCTGACACCAAGGTCAGTGAAGAAGGAAGGGAGGAGGTGCTCCAGTCACTGGAGCAGAGATTCCCCTGAACCCATGGTGCAGCCCATGGTGGGGTAGCTGTCCCTCTGTAGCCCGTGAAGGTCCATGGTGGAGCAGAGACCCATCTGCAGCCAGCTGAGGACCCCTTTGGGGACCATCCACATTTGAGTAGGTGGATGACCAAATGAGGCTGTGACCTTGTGGGAAACCCACACTGGACCAGCTTCAGTGGCAGGATTTGTGACCTCACAAGGGACCCTCCCTGTAGCAGCCTGTTCCTGAAGGACTGCACCACATGGAAGGGACCTTATGTTGGAGCAGGGGAGAAATGTGAGGATTCCTTCCTCTGAGGAGGAAGGCGCAGCAGACACAATGTGTGATGAACTCACTGCAGCCCCCATGCCTTGTTCCCCTGCACCACTGTGGGGAGGAAGATGAGAAATCAGGAGTAAAGTTAAGCCTGGGAAGAAGGGAGGCGTGGGGGGAAGTTGTTTGGAAAGTGGTTTTAAGATTTGGTTTTATTTCTCATTATTTTATTGGTAAATAAACTAATTTCCCAGCACTGAGTCTGTTTTGCCTATGACAGTAACACAGTATCACAGTGAATGATCTCTCCCTGTACTTATCTTGACTGCTGAGCCTTTCATTGTATTTTCTCTCACCTGCCCAGTTGAGGAGGGGAGTTATGGAGTGGCTGTTTGGGCATCTGGCACAAAGCCACAGTCAAGCTACCACATAGTTTTAGTTTACAAGGTCAATCAGGTCCCATGTATTTCAACTGCCCAACAGATAAATATTTCAGTGGAACACAAGAGTATTTTGAAATGCATAGACTTGTACATAAAATACTTTAAACACGTCACAGTCCTATTGCATTTTGCACATCGCAGGACAACACTTATTGCATTCCTGTTTCATAGTTAATATTACATTACAGTAAAATAAAAGAACAAAGAGGATGTAGTTTCAAATATAGTCCACAACAGTGACCTTAGGGGTGCTGCAAAGGCTAAGAAGGTGTGCATCAAAGGAGAAAACTGTTTGCCAATTATTAATTTGAAAGTTATTCTACACTTAAATGGTAACTAGGAAAGATATCAGAGCTTAGTGAAAAGACACAGGAGAAATTCCAAAAAAGCATGTGCAAAGCTTCAGGACAAAACAGGATTTAACTAAAAGTGCATGGTACGTATGTCACCCATGACACCAGTCTTTAAAAAGTTTTGAGAAATCTAGGCAACTAAAGACTTTTAATGTTAACTACTCAATATTATAATAAAGGAAATAATGAGTGGACACCTGAAGAAATATGATCAATTGAGAAGGGACATCATAGGTTCTGATTAATAAAGCTCTGCCCTAGAAGTCTGCTGAAGTTCTCTGAGAGATCTCTGAATGACAGCAGTCTGGTTTAGCTGGATTTCAAAAACAGTTTTGGCAAAATTCATCACCTAAGGCTTAAAGGAAGCTATGTATACACATAAGAAGTCCTGAAGTGGGTAAATAACTGGCTGGAAGATAGGGAACAGACAGTAAGAGAAAACAATCCATTCCAAACAAAGGAAGGAGATCCTTCCTGAGGTTCAAGAGAGGCTCTGAGACCTTCAACCTATTGAACAGTGAACTGGAAAATACTGAAGAGCAAGCTTAGAGTTTAGTGATGACATCGAGCTATTCAGGAAAGCCAGCATAAGAGCAGACTAAAAAAACCTGCATGACTTTAGGAAACCAAATAATTGTCCAATGAAATGGCAAATAAATTCCAAGTAGATAAAGTGAGAAGGGTGAGGTGATAGGGAAGCCCAATACCAGAATGAGCTGTACAGTAGGCTCTGAAGTGAACATTAGCACTTAGGGACAAAATGGTGATGTTTCATTAGTTACAGGAAAAAAATTAAAAAGGAAAAAAAATTAAGCAGTGTTAAAAAATTATTACAAAAGCAAATCATGGCGCAGGGTTATGAAAGTATTTAAATCTTTGATCTGTTCTTACTTCTAATAAATGCAGAGATGATGTGATTAGAACCACACAAGAAAGTTATTTCTTGTTGAGAAATCCTATTTCAGTTATATTACTGAAAAAAAGGTCAGGAAAAGGGAAGATGGATGTTCAAAGTCATACCTTATTAAGAGTGACTAAGACACAAGAGTGCTGCAATAGTAAGAGTGACTAAGACACAATTTCTCAGCCTCAAAGCAGAGACAAGTAAGAAAGTGCCATGGATATGACTGGGCAAAGAGTCTATAATCCTGCACTAATTATAGGTCACTAGTAGGACAGGGGAAGTAATTCTTCCCCTCCTTCTAGCATTTGTGAGGCCACATATGGAATACTTTGTCCAGTTTGGGCCAACCCAAGACAAGAAAGATGCTGACATATTGGAAAAAGTCCAGAGGACCCCTGGAATGTCAGTGGCACACAGCCAATGACATAGAAGGAAAGGCTGGAAGAGCTGGGTTCACTCACTCTGGAGAACAGGAGTTAACAGGGATCTACTTACAGAGTACCTGATGTGTGGTTATAGAATGCATGGGGACAGAACCCTTCCCTGCAAGGTGCAGAACCAGATTAGAGGAAATCAGTGAAATAAGAAATTTTGAAGAGATAATAAGAAAATATTCCTCACAATGAATGTGGCCAAATGTTCAAACACGTTGCCCAGAGTGCATTGCAGAATCTCTAGCCCTCAGAGACGATCAGAGCTAATCTGGACATGACACAGAGCAACATGTCACAGCCAAGTAACAGGGGTGCTGAGTGTGTATGTGGGGAAAAAGGTCAGATCAAATGTCTTACACGTATTCCTTCCAAACTAATCCAGTCTGTGATCCTGTGAGGAAATGAAGCTAATGGAAAACAAGCTAAAACAAAAAAGAAAAAGGCAGGAAATTCGTTCCATTTTGAGTTGGAATTCTCAACTGAATTCAATGCTTACTCTATGATGACATCAGCATTTTCAAACATATTTCAGAAGCATTAGAATGCTTTTATATTTGTAAACTCCTTTGAAACAGCCACTTGCAAAGCTTTCTCCTGGTTTTCATCCATTTTTTACACTGTAGTCCCTATCACGAGACCTACAGTGTCTAACCTAATTCTGTGCATTACAGCTCACTCATGCAACTGCTCAATGTCCTAATTTTCCCATCCCAAACTCAAACTGCACACAAACCTTTTAAACCCTGGCAGGCAAAACATCAAAGTACAGGAAGATCAAAGCCAGACAACCTATTTACTTTTTTTTTTTTTTTTTTTTTTCTGAAAAAGGCATCTAAACTTTCAATGGCTGGGAATCAAGTATTCATTTCTTCTCCCACATTAATGTTTATACCAGAGTGCTTTCAGTAAAATCATTCACATCAACCAAGCTCAAGAAAAATCAACAGCAAGAAAAGGAGAACTGGCATCCATCAAGCATTCTTTTTTTCCATTAGCTAAATTACAAACCTATTCTGGAAGAGCTTTTCACTGATTTCTGTTCATGTCCTTCATGGTATATGTCAGGAAAGCAGAGGCCAGTAATCTAGAATGGATGCAACCTTAATCAAAATCCAAAAGAATTCCCTTATTGTAGTCTACCCTTTCCACAGAAACCTCACCTCATCCTCCTTCACCCGGATTCCACCCCCCTTTTCTGAGGAGAGGGTGGATTTTTGAACACCAGTCACTGAAGGGAGTGTCACAGAGAGTAAAAATTTGGGGCAGGGGGAACATACAATCATCCTCAAATGATTAAAAAAAGAAGTGAAACATCGGTAAGGGAGGATTGCCTCAAACCTGCCATGGTTATAATCCTTAGGGCAGTGGGATTACATTGCCATTATCCTACAGTTGGTTAAACCCAAATTTTACCATTTTAACCCCAGTGTTAAAATGGGCTTTCTGAATCTAATTATCCCATGGTCACTTTAAAAGTGCATGAGGAACATCTGACTCCTTCCCAGGCTTACCTATTAGCTGTTTGGAGTTAGCTAGATTTGGGTGCTGGACAGAACCGCCCACATTGCTGAAATAACTGAATGCTAGCAAGGGAAAGCAAATTGCCGCTGGCTAAGCTGGGGATGGTTTGTGCAAGTTATGGGCAGCGTTCACTAGAGTAGCAGCTTGGCATCCTGTAATGACCTGAAAAAAGGGTGAGTATAGGAGAAACTCTTATTTGTGCCCATCTCTCTACCTCCTTTTCCTTGTAAAAAGGCTGGCTTTTCTCCTGTGGACTGTTAAGATTTCCTGTTAGGATTCCCTCTGCTCCCTCTCTCAAAACCAAGGAAGCAAACAACTACTGCTCAGCCTAGGAAAGCATGAGATGCCCAAGTGACAGCGGGAGGAGTGCTCAGAAAATGCGAGCAGCTGTTTGCACACATAGGAGACAGCTGCCTGCTTTCCAGCACACAGAGAACACCCTGTTTTGACCAAGTCTTTTTAGGACAAATTTTTTCCTCATCAGCACAAAACCGAAGCAAGACAACAAAGTATTGTTGCCTTGCTCTCTTGTTGGCTTGCTGCAACTACTTCCCTTTCTTTTCCATGTGTATTTCAGGTTACTAGAGGAGCCTGTCTCTTTCCTTTTGCTCTCTCAGACTTTCAGCGACAACATTTAATCACATTTTAGCTGGGCTTATTATTCAGGTAGGTCTGCCTGGCTCTGGGTTTTTAGACATAAGAGCATAGAAGTGTAACTAATTAGCAGAAAACTAAAATGGCCTTTATAAAAATGTTATTTGCCTATGTAGCATAACATTCTGTATGTTTTCTCTGAGGTGCTAGAGAGATCATGTGGAATAATAAAAATATCCTTCCCAAACCTATTTGGTGAAAACACACAGTAGACTTGAAATCCACAATGTTACAACTTAATGCTGTAATTTTATTTTGTCTTCTTCAGAAAAAAAAAAAAAGACACATTGACCTTCAAGTGAGTGTGACTACTTTTCCCATTAAAAAAAATTCTAATGGGGCAGCTCAAGCTTGATACAGATGCCAATTCCCAATCCAAAATTATTATTCTTGCTCTTGCAGTAAAAATTATTATATTTTACACACTTTATCCTGTGAAACACTTCAAACGATTCCAATTTTTGGTTCTTCTTATTCAGCAACAGATGCTCAAGTGACAATTCTCAGCAGGCATGCTCCCCAGAATTCAGATTCCCAGCAGTCACATCAGCTATTACACACATCACCAGCTCAAACATAATGCTGTGCTTCCATCTGGAGCCTGGGGCTGGCCAGAGAGGTAGCAGTGCAGATGACAGGACAGCACAGTATAGATTTTAAGTATGTATCTTGGATATTTAAGATGTAGATGTGAGCCATCATACTCTCATAGGTTCCTTTGTGGTCTTAGAAGCTACCAGTATTAGCAATAGCAACTTACTTCCATTTGGGTTTTTTTAGGATTTTGGGGGCTGTTACCTTAGAATCATGGAATCACAGAACGTCAAGGAGCTGAAAGAGACCTTAAAGGTCATCTAGTCTCACCTTCCCTGCCATGGGCAGTGATACCTCCCACTAGACCAAGCTGCTCCACACTTTATCCAGCCTGGCTTTGAATGCTGCCAGGGATGGGGCACCCACAACGTCCCTGTTACTTCCAGCGTCTAACTACCCTCACAGCAAAGAATTTCTTCCTAATGTCTAACCTAAATTTACCCTCTTTTAATTTGAACCCTTTACCCCTTGTCCTATTGCTGTAGCTCCTGACAGAGTCCCTCTCCAGCTTCTCTATAGGCTCCCTTCAGATACAGGGAGGTTTCTATGAGGTTTGCACGCAATCTCCTCTTATCCAAGCTGAAAGCCCCGATTTCCTCAGCCTGACTTCACAGGGGAGGTGCTCCAGTGCCCTTATCAGCTTGGCCCTGCTCTGGACGTGCTGCAGCTGTGCTCGCCTGTGGCACGCACACGCGAGGAGCAGATGAAGGACAAGTCTCACTGGCAACACCTTCCGCTGGGCTTCACCTTCCCAGATCTAGAAAGCACTGGGTTGCCCGGCTTTCCCTCAGCTTACGCCGGTCTCTCCCTCAGCCCGGGGAACTCCCGCCAGGGCCGGCAGCCTGGGCCCGCCCGCTCCCCGCGCCGCCCCCGTCCCCGCCCGCCGGGCACCGCCCCCGCGGCACCT